>NC_051156.1:182676215-182760914 GCF_013339745.2 Dermacentor silvarum
TTCAGGCTCGAGAAAAAATAGACGCCAACCACTTGGACACTCGGACAGCATTTATTACGAGGGCAAGTAACACTTCGAGCAGCCAGGTACCTATTTCACATCAGTAGGTAGCTCGCGAGGAAAAATAATACACCAGGTAAAGGCAGGTGGGTTTGACTTACAAGCTGGGGGTCACATCCTAGTTCCCGCGGTTCGGCGAATTGCCTGCCCAAACACCGCGGCCGGTACACGACAACCGCGTGGACACTCGGACAGCATTAATTACGCCTGCAAGTAACATTTCGAGCAGGCCTCGTACCGATATTCACATCGTTAAGGGTTCGCACCAAGAAAGTATAAGCACTACACGTAAATAGAGGGGTTGCGACTTACGAACTGGGGAATACTGGCGGCCGCGGCACGAACGCGACTGGTTAACCACGCTATGCACTATGGGAGCGGCGACGGCCCCGCCTGTTCTCACCGACTGCTGTTCACCGAATGGTCTCGGCCGCTCGCTACCCACTTGCGCTCCCTGCGAGAGGAAAGTTACCCTCTCCCCCTGACGCGCATGCGCAGACGTGACTTTTGCCTCCGTGTCCGCCGCCATGGGACCCGGGCATCCCAACAAACCCTTCGTCTGGATTTCACCTGGCTACATTATTGCTATAAGCTAAAGGCATCATCTGCACTGCATTCAGAATTAATGCCTACCGATTGAACATTTCAGATAAGCACATGTTTCATGCAGCAAGGACAAAGATGTGGATTTGAAGCTTACGTCACGACTCGGTGGCGATACGGTAGCATGTCTTACTCGACATCAGAAGGTTGCGGGTTCGAATCACTGGCCGGTCAAATTTTTTTCTGGTAACGCTGTAGCATTTCATCTGCATGTCACGCGGCTACGTTATTACTTTAAGCTAAGGGGTTCATCTGCACAGCATTCAGAATAATACGTTCCGATTGTACATTTCAGAAAGGCATATATTGCATGCAGTGAGGACAAAGACGGAGATTTGTAACGCTTTCACTTGTCGCGATATCGGCGCTCTGCCTTGGCACACCTCACGCCGGGGTCTGCGCACGACTGCCCATACACCGCGATCCCCGCTGCAAGCTCGATAAAGCTTTTTTTACCTTCTGGTAACGCTTTAACTTGTCGGGATATTGGGGGGAAGGCATCGAAGCTCTGCCTCGGCATACCTAGCCCCGCGGTCGGCGCATTTCTGCCCATCAACCGCGGTCTGGTTCAGGCTCGAGGAAAAAATAGACGCCAACCACTTGGACACTCGGACAGCATTTATTACGAGGGCAAGTAACACTTCGAGCAGGCCAGGTACCTATATTCACATCATTAAGGTAGCTCGCGAGGAAAATAATACACCAGGTAAACAAGGGGGTTTTGACTTACGAGCTGGGGGTCACACCTAGTTCCGCGGTTGGCGAATTCCTGCCCAAACACCGCGGTCCGGTACACGACAACCGCGTGGACACTCGGACAGCATTAATTACGCCTGCAAGTAACATTTCGAGCAGGCCTCGTACCGATATTCACATCGTTAAGGGTTCGCACCAAGAAAATATAAGCACTACACGTAAATAGAGGGGTTTCGACTTACGAACTGGGGAATACTGGCGGCCGCGGCACGAACGCGACTGGTTAACCACGCTATGCACTATGGGAGCGGCGACGGGCCCGCCTGTTCTCACCGACTGCTGTTCACCGAATGGTCTCGGCCGCTCGCTACCCACTTGCGCTCCCTGCGAGAGGAAAGTTACCCTCTCCACCCTGACGCGCATGCGCAGACGTGACTTTTGCCTCCGTGTCCGCCGCCATGGGACCCGGGCATCCCAACAAACCCTTCGTCTGGATTTCACCTGGCTACATTATTGCTATAAGCTAAAGGCATCATCTGCACTGCATTCAGAATTAATGCCTACCGATTGAACATTTCAGATAAGCACATGTTTCATGCAGCAAGGACAAAGATGTGGATTTGAAGCTTACGTCACGACTCGGTGGCGATACGGTAGCATGTCTTACTCGACATCAGAAGGTTGCGGGTTCGAATCACTGGCCGGTCAAATTTTTTTCTGGTAACGCTGTAGCATTTCATCTGCATGTCACGCGGCTACGTTATTACTTTAAGCTAAGGGGTTCATCTGCACAGCATTCAGAATAATACGTTCCGATTGTACATTTCAGAAAGGCATATATTGCATGCAGTGAGGACAAAGACGGAGATTTGTAACGCTTTCACTTGTCGCGATATCGGCGCTCTGCCTTGGCACACCTCACGCCGGGGTCTGCGCACGACTGCCCATACACCGCGATCCCCGCTGCAAGCTCGATAAAGCTTTTTTTACCTTCTGGTAACGCTTTAACTTGTCGGGATATTGGGGGGAAGGCATCGAAGCTCTGCCTCGGCATACCTAGCCCCGCGGTCGGCGCATTTCTGCCCATCAACCGCGGTCTGGTTCAGGCTCGAGGAAAAAATAGACGCCAACCACTTGGACACTCGGACAGCATTTATTACGAGGGCAAGTAACACTTCGAGCAGGCCAGGTACCTATATTCACATCATTAAGGTAGCTCGCGAGGAAAATAATACACCAGGTAAACAAGGGGGTTTTGACTTACGAGCTGGGGGTCACACCTTGTTCCGCGGTTGGCGAATTCCTGCCCAAACACCGCGGTCCGGTACACGACAACCGCGTGGACACTCGGACAGCATTAATTACGCCTGCAAGTAACATTTCGAGCAGGCCTCGTACCGATATTCACATCGTTAAGGGTTCGCACCAAGAAAGTATAAGCACTACACGTAAATAGAGGGGTTTCGACTTACGAACTGGGGAATACTGGCGGCCGCGGCACGAACGCGACTGGTTAACCACGCTATGCACTATGGGAGCGGCGACGGCCCCGCCTGTTCTCACCGACTGCTGTTCACCGAATGGTCTCGGCCGCTCGCTACCCACTTGCGCTCCCTGCGAGAGGAAAGTTACCCTCTCCACCCTGACGCGCATGCGCAGACGTGACTTTTGCCTCCGTGTCCGCCGCCATGGGACCCGGGCATCCCAACAAACCCTTCGTCTGGATTTCACCTGGCTACATTATTGCTATAAGCTAAAGGCATCATCTGCACTGCATTCAGAATTAATGCCTACCGATTGAACATTTCAGATAAGCACATGTTTCATGCAGCAAGGACAAAGATGTGGATTTGAAGCTTACGTCACGACTCGGTGGCGATACGGTAGCATGTCTTACTCGACATCAGAAGGTTGCGGGTTCGAATCACTGGCCGGTCAAATTTTTTTCTGGTAACGCTGTAGCATTTCATCTGCATGTCACGCGGCTACGTTATTACTTTAAGCTAAGGGGTTCATCTGCACAGCATTCAGAATAATACGTTCCGATTGTACATTTCAGAAAGGCATATATTGCATGCAGTGAGGACAAAGACGGAGATTTGTAACGCTTTCACTTGTCGCGATATCGGCGCTCTGCCTTGGCACACCTCACGCCGGGGTCTGCGCACGACTGCCCATACACCGCGATCCCCGCTGCAAGCTCGATAAAGCTTTTTTTACCTTCTGGTAACGCTTTAACTTGTCGGGATATTGGGGGGAAGGCATCGAAGCTCTGCCTCGGCATACCTAGCCCCGCGGTCGGCGCATTTCTGCCCATCAACCGCGGTCTGGTTCAGGCTCGAGGAAAAAATAGACGCCAACCACTTGGACACTCGGACAGCATTTATTACGAGGGCAAGTAACACTTCGAGCAGGCCAGGTACCTATATTCACATCATTAAGGTAGCTCGCGAGGAAAATAATACACCAGGTAAACAAGGGGGTTTTGACTTACGAGCTGGGGGTCACACCTTGTTCCGCGGTTGGCGAATTCCTGCCCAAACACCGCGGTCCGGTACACGACAACCGCGTGGACACTCGGACAGCATTAATTACGCCTGCAAGTAACATTTCGAGCAGGCCTCGTACCGATATTCACATCGTTAAGGGTTCGCACCAAGAAAGTAAGCACTACACGTAAATAGAGGGGTTTCGACTTACGAACTGGGGAATACTGGCGGCCGCGGCACGAACGCGACTGGTTAACCACGCTATGCACTATGGGAGCGGCGACGGGCCCGCCTGTTCTCACCGACTGCTGTTCACCGAATGGTCTCGGCCGCTCGCTACCCACTTGCGCTCCCTGCGAGAGGAAAGTTACCCTCTCCCCCTGACGCGCATGCGCAGACGTGACTTTTGCCTCCGTGTCCGCCGCCATGGGACCCGGGCATCCCAACAAACCCTTCGTCTGGATTTCACCTGGCTACATTATTGCTATAAGCTAAAGGCATCATCTGCACTGCATTCAGAATTAATGCCTACCGATTGAACATTTCAGATAAGCACATGTTTCATGCAGCAAGGACAAAGATGTGGATTTGAAGCTTACGTCACGACTCGGTGGCGATACGGTAGCATGTCTTACTCGACATCAGAAGGTTGCGGGTTCGAATCACTGGCCGGTCAAATTTTTTTCTGGTAACGCTGTAGCATTTCATCTGCATGTCACGCGGCTACGTTATTACTTTAAGCTAAGGGGTTCATCTGCACAGCATTCAGAATAATACGTTCCGATTGTACATTTCAGAAAGGCATATATTGCATGCAGTGAGGACAAAGACGGAGATTTGTAACGCTTTCACTTGTCGCGATATCGGCGCTCTGCCTTGGCACACCTCACGCCGGGGTCTGCGCACGACTGCCCATACACCGCGATCCCCGCTGCAAGCTCGATAAAGCTTTTTTTACCTTCTGGTAACGCTTTAACTTGTCGGGATATTGGGGGGAAGGCATCGAAGCTCTGCCTCGGCATACCTAGCCCCGCGGTCGGCGCATTTCTGCCCATCAACCGCGGTCTGGTTCAGGCTCGAGGAAAAAATAGACGCCAACCACTTGGACACTCGGACAGCATTTATTACGAGGGCAAGTAACACTTCGAGCAGGCCAGGTACCTATATTCACATCATTAAGGTAGCTCGCGAGGAAAATAATACACCAGGTAAACAAGGGGGTTTTGACTTACGAGCTGGGGGTCACACCTAGTTCCGCGGTTGGCGAATTCCTGCCCAAACACCGCGGTCCGGTACACGACAACCGCGTGGACACTCGGACAGCATTAATTACGCCTGCAAGTAACATTTCGAGCAGGCCTCGTACCGATATTCACATCGTTAAGGGTTCGCACCAAGAAAATATAAGCACTACACGTAAATAGAGGGGTTTCGACTTACGAACTGGGGAATACTGGCGGCCGCGGCACGAACGCGACTGGTTAACCACGCTATGCACTATGGGAGCGGCGACGGGCCCGCCTGTTCTCACCGACTGCTGTTCACCGAATGGTCTCGGCCGCTCGCTACCCACTTGCGCTCCCTGCGAGAGGAAAGTTACCCTCTCCCCCTGACGCGCATGCGCAGACGTGACTTTTGCCTCCGTGTCCGCCGCCATGGGACCCGGGCATCCCAACAAACCCTTCGTCTGGATTTCACCTGGCTACATTATTGCTATAAGCTAAAGGCATCATCTGCACTGCATTCAGAATTAATGCCTACCGATTGAACATTTCAGATAAGCACATGTTTCATGCAGCAAGGACAAAGATGTGGATTTGAAGCTTACGTCACGACTCGGTGGCGATACGGTAGCATGTCTTACTCGACATCAGAAGGTTGCGGGTTCGAATCACTGGCCGGTCAAATTTTTTTCTGGTAACGCTGTAGCATTTCATCTGCATGTCACGCGGCTACGTTATTACTTTAAGCTAAGGGGTTCATCTGCACAGCATTCAGAATAATACGTTCCGATTGTACATTTCAGAAAGGCATATATTGCATGCAGTGAGGACAAAGACGGAGATTTGTAACGCTTTCACTTGTCGCGATATCGGCGCTCTGCCTTGGCACACCTCACGCCGGGGTCTGCGCACGACTGCCCATACACCGCGATCCCCGCTGCAAGCTCGATAAAGCTTTTTTTACCTTCTGGTAACGCTTTAACTTGTCGGGATATTGGGGGGAAGGCATCGAAGCTCTGCCTCGGCATACCTAGCCCCGCGGTCGGCGCATTTCTGCCCATCAACCGCGGTCTGGTTCAGGCTCGAGGAAAAAATAGACGCCAACCACTTGGACACTCGGACAGCATTTATTACGAGGGCAAGTAACACTTCGAGCAGGCCAGGTACCTATATTCACATCATTAAGGTAGCTCGCGAGGAAAATAATACACCAGGTAAACAAGGGGGTTTTGACTTACGAGCTGGGGGTCACACCTAGTTCCGCGGTTGGCGAATTCCTGCCCAAACACCGCGGTCCGGTACACGACAACCGCGTGGACACTCGGACAGCATTAATTACGCCTGCAAGTAACATTTCGAGCAGGCCTCGTACCGATATTCACATCGTTAAGGGTTCGCACCAAGAAAGTAAGCACTACACGTAAATAGAGGGGTTTCGACTTACGAACTGGGGAATACTGGCGGCCGCGGCACGAACGCGACTGGTTAACCACGCTATGCACTATGGGAGCGGCGACGGGCCCGCCTGTTCTCACCGACTGCTGTTCACCGAATGGTCTCGGCCGCTCGCTACCCACTTGCGCTCCCTGCGAGAGGAAAGTTACCCTCTCCCCCTGACGCGCATGCGCAGACGTGACTTTTGCCTCCGTGTCCGCCGCCATGGGACCCGGGCATCCCAACAAACCCTTCGTCTGGATTTCACCTGGCTACATTATTGCTATAAGCTAAAGGCATCATCTGCACTGCATTCAGAATTAATGCCTACCGATTGAACATTTCAGATAAGCACATGTTTCATGCAGCAAGGACAAAGATGTGGATTTGAAGCTTACGTCACGACTCGGTGGCGATACGGTAGCATGTCTTACTCGACATCAGAAGGTTGCGGGTTCGAATCACTGGCCGGTCAAATTTTTTTCTGGTAACGCTGTAGCATTTCATCTGCATGTCACGCGGCTACGTTATTACTTTAAGCTAAGGGGTTCATCTGCACAGCATTCAGAATAATACGTTCCGATTGTACATTTCAGAAAGGCATATATTGCATGCAGTGAGGACAAAGACGGAGATTTGTAACGCTTTCACTTGTCGCGATATCGGCGCTCTGCCTTGGCACACCTCACGCCGGGGTCTGCGCACGACTGCCCATACACCGCGATCCCCGCTGCAAGCTCGATAAAGCTTTTTTTACCTTCTGGTAACGCTTTAACTTGTCGGGATATTGGGGGGAAGGCATCGAAGCTCTGCCTCGGCATACCTAGCCCCGCGGTCGGCGCATTTCTGCCCATCAACCGCGGTCTGGTTCAGGCTCGAGGAAAAAATAGACGCCAACCACTTGGACACTCGGACAGCATTTATTACGAGGGCAAGTAACACTTCGAGCAGGCCAGGTACCTATATTCACATCATTAAGGTAGCTCGCGAGGAAAATAATACACCAGGTAAACAAGGGGGTTTTGACTTACGAGCTGGGGGTCACACCTAGTTCCGCGGTTGGCGAATTCCTGCCCAAACACCGCGGTCCGGTACACGACAACCGCGTGGACACTCGGACAGCATTAATTACGCCTGCAAGTAACATTTCGAGCAGGCCTCGTACCGATATTCACATCGTTAAGGGTTCGCACCAAGAAAATATAAGCACTACACGTAAATAGAGGGGTTTCGACTTACGAACTGGGGAATACTGGCGGCCGCGGCACGAACGCGACTGGTTAACCACGCTATGCACTATGGGAGCGGCGACGGGCCCGCCTGTTCTCACCGACTGCTGTTCACCGAATGGTCTCGGCCGCTCGCTACCCACTTGCGCTCCCTGCGAGAGGAAAGTTACCCTCTCCCCCTGACGCGCATGCGCAGACGTGACTTTTGCCTCCGTGTCCGCCGCCATGGGACCCGGGCATCCCAACAAACCCTTCGTCTGGATTTCACCTGGCTACATTATTGCTATAAGCTAAAGGCATCATCTGCACTGCATTGAGAATTAATGCCTACCGATTGAACATTTCAGATAAGCACATGTTTCATGCAGCAAGGACCAAGATGTGGATTTGAAGCTTACGTCACGACTCGGTGGCGATACGGTAGCATGTCTTACTCGACATCAGAAGGTTGCGGGTTCGAATCACTGGCCGGTCAAATTTTTTTCTGGTAACGCTGTAGCATTTCATCTGCATGTCACGCGGCTACGTTATTACTTTAGGCTAAGGGGTTCATCTGCACTGCATTCAGAATAATACGTTCCGATTGTACATTTCAGAAAGGCATATATTGCATGCAGTGAGGACAAAGACGGAGATTTGTAACGCTTTCACTTGTCGCGATATCGGCGCTCTGCCTTGGCACACCTCACGCCGGGGTCTGCGCACGACTGCCCATACACCGCGATCCCCGCTGCAAGCTCGATAAAGCTTTTTTTACCTTCTGGTAACGCTTTAACTTGTCGGGATATTGGGGGGAAGGCATCGAAGCTCTGCCTCGGCATACCTAGCCCCGCGGTCGGCGCATTTCTGCCCATCAACCGCGGTCTGGTTCAGGCTCGAGGAAAAAATAGACGCCAACCACTTGGACACTCGGACAGCATTTATTACGAGGGCAAGTAACACTTCGAGCAGGCCAGGTACCTATATTCACATCATTAAGGTAGCTCGCGAGGAAAATAATACACCAGGTAAACAAGGGGGTTTTGACTTACGAGCTGGGGGTCACACCTTGTTCCGCGGTTGGCGAATTCCTGCCCAAACACCGCGGTCCGGTACACGACAACCGCGTGGACACTCGGACAGCATTAATTACGCCTGCAAGTAACATTTCGAGCAGGCCTCGTACCGATATTCACATCGTTAAGGGTTCGCACCAAGAAAATATAAGCACTACACGTAAATAGAGGGGTTTCGACTTACGAACTGGGGAATACTGGCGGCCGCGGCACGAACGCGACTGGTTAACCACGCTATGCACTATGGGAGCGGCGACGGGCCCGCCTGTTCTCACCGACTGCTGTTCACCGAATGGTCTCGGCCGCTCGCTACCCACTTGCGCTCCCTGCGAGAGGAAAGTTACCCTCTCCCCCTGACGCGCATGCGCAGACGTGACTTTTGCCTCCGTGTCCGCCGCCATGGGACCCGGGCATCCCAACAAACCCTTCGTCTGGATTTCACCTGGCTACATTATTGCTATAAGCTAAAGGCATCATCTGCACTGCATTCAGAATTAATGCCTACCGATTGAACATTTCAGATAAGCACATGTTTCATGCAGCAAGGACAAAGATGTGGATTTGAAGCTTACGTCACGACTCGGTGGCGATACGGTAGCATGTCTTACTCGACATCAGAAGGTTGCGGGTTCGAATCACTGGCCGGTCAAATTTTTTTCTGGTAACGCTGTAGCATTTCATCTGCATGTCACGCGGCTACGTTATTACTTTAAGCTAAGGGGTTCATCTGCACAGCATTCAGAATAATACGTTCCGATTGTACATTTCAGAAAGGCATATATTGCATGCAGTGAGGACAAAGACGGAGATTTGTAACGCTTTCACTTGTCGCGATATCGGCGCTCTGCCTTGGCACACCTCACGCCGGGGTCTGCGCACGACTGCCCATACACCGCGATCCCCGCTGCAAGCTCGATAAAGCTTTTTTTACCTTCTGGTAACGCTTTAACTTGTCGGGATATTGGGGGGAAGGCATCGAAGCTCTGCCTCGGCATACCTAGCCCCGCGGTCGGCGCATTTCTGCCCATCAACCGCGGTCTGGTTCAGGCTCGAGGAAAAAATAGACGCCAACCACTTGGACACTCGGACAGCATTTATTACGAGGGCAAGTAACACTTCGAGCAGGCCAGGTACCTATATTCACATCATTAAGGTAGCTCGCGAGGAAAATAATACACCAGGTAAACAAGGGGGTTTTGACTTACGAGCTGGGGGTCACACCTAGTTCCGCGGTTGGCGAATTCCTGCCCAAACACCGCGGTCCGGTACACGACAACCGCGTGGACACTCGGACAGCATTAATTACGCCTGCAAGTAACATTTCGAGCAGGCCTCGTACCGATATTCACATCGTTAAGGGTTCGCACCAAGAAAGTAAGCACTACACGTAAATAGAGGGGTTTCGACTTACGAACTGGGGAATACTGGCGGCCGCGGCACGAACGCGACTGGTTAACCACGCTATGCACTATGGGAGCGGCGACGGGCCCGCCTGTTCTCACCGACTGCTGTTCACCGAATGGTCTCGGCCGCTCGCTACCCACTTGCGCTCCCTGCGAGAGGAAAGTTACCCTCTCCCCCTGACGCGCATGCGCAGACGTGACTTTTGCCTCCGTGTCCGCCGCCATGGGACCCGGGCATCCCAACAAACCCTTCGTCTGGATTTCACCTGGCTACATTATTGCTATAAGCTAAAGGCATCATCTGCACTGCATTCAGAATTAATGCCTACCGATTGAACATTTCAGATAAGCACATGTTTCATGCAGCAAGGACAAAGATGTGGATTTGAAGCTTACGTCACGACTCGGTGGCGATACGGTAGCATGTCTTACTCGACATCAGAAGGTTGCGGGTTCGAATCACTGGCCGGTCAAATTTTTTTCTGGTAACGCTGTAGCATTTCATCTGCATGTCACGCGGCTACGTTATTACTTTAAGCTAAGGGGTTCATCTGCACAGCATTCAGAATAATACGTTCCGATTGTACATTTCAGAAAGGCATATATTGCATGCAGTGAGGACAAAGACGGAGATTTGTAACGCTTTCACTTGTCGCGATATCGGCGCTCTGCCTTGGCACACCTCACGCCGGGGTCTGCGCACGACTGCCCATACACCGCGATCCCCGCTGCAAGCTCGATAAAGCTTTTTTTACCTTCTGGTAACGCTTTAACTTGTCGGGATATTGGGGGGAAGGCATCGAAGCTCTGCCTCGGCATACCTAGCCCCGCGGTCGGCGCATTTCTGCCCATCAACCGCGGTCTGGTTCAGGCTCGAGGAAAAAATAGACGCCAACCACTTGGACACTCGGACAGCATTTATTACGAGGGCAAGTAACACTTCGAGCAGGCCAGGTACCTATATTCACATCATTAAGGTAGCTCGCGAGGAAAATAATACACCAGGTAAACAAGGGGGTTTTGACTTACGAGCTGGGGGTCACACCTAGTTCCGCGGTTGGCGAATTCCTGCCCAAACACCGCGGTCCGGTACACGACAACCGCGTGGACACTCGGACAGCATTAATTACGCCTGCAAGTAACATTTCGAGCAGGCCTCGTACCGATATTCACATCGTTAAGGGTTCGCACCAAGAAAGTAAGCACTACACGTAAATAGAGGGGTTTCGACTTACGAACTGGGGAATACTGGCGGCCGCGGCACGAACGCGACTGGTTAACCACGCTATGCACTATGGGAGCGGCGACGGGCCCGCCTGTTCTCACCGACTGCTGTTCACCGAATGGTCTCGGCCGCTCGCTACCCACTTGCGCTCCCTGCGAGAGGAAAGTTACCCTCTCCCCCTGACGCGCATGCGCAGACGTGACTTTTGCCTCCGTGTCCGCCGCCATGGGACCCGGGCATCCCAACAAACCCTTCGTCTGGATTTCACCTGGCTACATTATTGCTATAAGCTAAAGGCATCATCTGCACTGCATTCAGAATTAATGCCTACCGATTGAACATTTCAGATAAGCACATGTTTCATGCAGCAAGGACAAAGATGTGGATTTGAAGCTTACGTCACGACTCGGTGGCGATACGGTAGCATGTCTTACTCGACATCAGAAGGTTGCGGGTTCGAATCACTGGCCGGTCAAATTTTTTTCTGGTAACGCTGTAGCATTTCATCTGCATGTCACGCGGCTACGTTATTACTTTAAGCTAAGGGGTTCATCTGCACAGCATTCAGAATAATACGTTCCGATTGTACATTTCAGAAAGGCATATATTGCATGCAGTGAGGACAAAGACGGAGATTTGTAACGCTTTCACTTGTCGCGATATCGGCGCTCTGCCTTGGCACACCTCACGCCGGGGTCTGCGCACGACTGCCCATACACCGCGATCCCCGCTGCAAGCTCGATAAAGCTTTTTTTACCTTCTGGTAACGCTTTAACTTGTCGGGATATTGGGGGGAAGGCATCGAAGCTCTGCCTCGGCATACCTAGCCCCGCGGTCGGCGCATTTCTGCCCATCAACCGCGGTCTGGTTCAGGCTCGAGGAAAAAATAGACGCCAACCACTTGGACACTCGGACAGCATTTATTACGAGGGCAAGTAACACTTCGAGCAGGCCAGGTACCTATATTCACATCATTAAGGTAGCTCGCGAGGAAAATAATACACCAGGTAAACAAGGGGGTTTTGACTTACGAGCTGGGGGTCACACCTAGTTCCGCGGTTGGCGAATTCCTGCCCAAACACCGCGGTCCGGTACACGACAACCGCGTGGACACTCGGACAGCATTAATTACGCCTGCAAGTAACATTTCGAGCAGGCCTCGTACCGATATTCACATCGTTAAGGGTTCGCACCAAGAAAGTAAGCACTACACGTAAATAGAGGGGTTTCGACTTACGAACTGGGGAATACTGGCGGCCGCGGCACGAACGCGACTGGTTAACCACGCTATGCACTATGGGAGCGGCGACGGGCCCGCCTGTTCTCACCGACTGCTGTTCACCGAATGGTCTCGGCCGCTCGCTACCCACTTGCGCTCCCTGCGAGAGGAAAGTTACCCTCTCCCCCTGACGCGCATGCGCAGACGTGACTTTTGCCTCCGTGTCCGCCGCCATGGGACCCGGGCATCCCAACAAACCCTTCGTCTGGATTTCACCTGGCTACATTATTGCTATAAGCTAAAGGCATCATCTGCACTGCATTCAGAATTAATGCCTACCGATTGAACATTTCAGATAAGCACATGTTTCATGCAGCAAGGACAAAGATGTGGATTTGAAGCTTACGTCACGACTCGGTGGCGATACGGTAGCATGTCTTACTCGACATCAGAAGGTTGCGGGTTCGAATCACTGGCCGGTCAAATTTTTTTCTGGTAACGCTGTAGCATTTCATCTGCATGTCACGCGGCTACGTTATTACTTTAAGCTAAGGGGTTCATCTGCACAGCATTCAGAATAATACGTTCCGATTGTACATTTCAGAAAGGCATATATTGCATGCAGTGAGGACAAAGACGGAGATTTGTAACGCTTTCACTTGTCGCGATATCGGCGCTCTGCCTTGGCACACCTCACGCCGGGGTCTGCGCACGACTGCCCATACACCGCGATCCCCGCTGCAAGCTCGATAAAGCTTTTTTTACCTTCTGGTAACGCTTTAACTTGTCGGGATATTGGGGGGAAGGCATCGAAGCTCTGCCTCGGCATACCTAGCCCCGCGGTCGGCGCATTTCTGCCCATCAACCGCGGTCTGGTTCAGGCTCGAGGAAAAAATAGACGCCAACCACTTGGACACTCGGACAGCATTTATTACGAGGGCAAGTAACACTTCGAGCAGGCCAGGTACCTATATTCACATCATTAAGGTAGCTCGCGAGGAAAATAATACACCAGGTAAACAAGGGGGTTTTGACTTACGAGCTGGGGGTCACACCTAGTTCCGCGGTTGGCGAATTCCTGCCCAAACACCGCGGTCCGGTACACGACAACCGCGTGGACACTCGGACAGCATTAATTACGCCTGCAAGTAACATTTCGAGCAGGCCTCGTACCGATATTCACATCGTTAAGGGTTCGCACCAAGAAAATATAAGCACTACACGTAAATAGAGGGGTTTCGACTTACGAACTGGGGAATACTGGCGGCCGCGGCACGAACGCGACTGGTTAACCACGCTATGCACTATGGGAGCGGCGACGGGCCCGCCTGTTCTCACCGACTGCTGTTCACCGAATGGTCTCGGCCGCTCGCTACCCACTTGCGCTCCCTGCGAGAGGAAAGTTACCCTCTCCCCCTGACGCGCATGCGCAGACGTGACTTTTGCCTCCGTGTCCGCCGCCATGGGACCCGGGCATCCCAACAAACCCTTCGTCTGGATTTCACCTGGCTACATTATTGCTATAAGCTAAAGGCATCATCTGCACTGCATTCAGAATTAATGCCTACCGATTGAACATTTCAGATAAGCACATGTTTCATGCAGCAAGGACAAAGATGTGGATTTGAAGCTTACGTCACGACTCGGTGGCGATACGGTAGCATGTCTTACTCGACATCAGAAGGTTGCGGGTTCGAATCACTGGCCGGTCAAATTTTTTTCTGGTAACGCTGTAGCATTTCATCTGCATGTCACGCGGCTACGTTATTACTTTAAGCTAAGGGGTTCATCTGCACAGCATTCAGAATAATACGTTCCGATTGTACATTTCAGAAAGGCATATATTGCATGCAGTGAGGACAAAGACGGAGATTTGTAACGCTTTCACTTGTCGCGATATCGGCGCTCTGCCTTGGCACACCTCACGCCGGGGTCTGCGCACGACTGCCCATACACCGCGATCCCCGCTGCAAGCTCGATAAAGCTTTTTTTACCTTCTGGTAACGCTTTAACTTGTCGGGATATTGGGGGGAAGGCATCGAAGCTCTGCCTCGGCATACCTAGCCCCGCGGTCGGCGCATTTCTGCCCATCAACCGCGGTCTGGTTCAGGCTCGAGGAAAAAATAGACGCCAACCACTTGGACACTCGGACAGCATTTATTACGAGGGCAAGTAACACTTCGAGCAGGCCAGGTACCTATATTCACATCATTAAGGTAGCTCGCGAGGAAAATAATACACCAGGTAAACAAGGGGGTTTTGACTTACGAGCTGGGGGTCACACCTAGTTCCGCGGTTGGCGAATTCCTGCCCAAACACCGCGGTCCGGTACACGACAACCGCGTGGACACTCGGACAGCATTAATTACGCCTGCAAGTAACATTTCGAGCAGGCCTCGTACCGATATTCACATCGTTAAGGGTTCGCACCAAGAAATATAAGCACTACACGTAAATAGAGGGGTTTCGACTTACGAACTGGGGAATACTGGCGGCCGCGGCACGAACGCGACTGGTTAACCACGCTATGCACTATGGGAGCGGCGACGGCCCCGCCTGTTCTCACCGACTGCTGTTCACCGAATGGTCTCGGCCGCTCGCTACCCACTTGCGCTCCCTGCGAGAGGAAAGTTACCCTCTCCACCCTGACGCGCATGCGCAGACGTGACTTTTGCCTCCGTGTCCGCCGCCATGGGACCCGGGCATCCCAACAAACCCTTCGTCTGGATTTCACCTGGCTACATTATTGCTATAAGCTAAAGGCATCATCTGCACTGCATTCAGAATTAATGCCTACCGATTGAACATTTCAGATAAGCACATGTTTCATGCAGCAAGGACAAAGATGTGGATTTGAAGCTTACGTCACGACTCGGTGGCGATACGGTAGCATGTCTTACTCGACATCAGAAGGTTGCGGGTTCGAATCACTGGCCGGTCAAATTTTTTTCTGGTAACGCTGTAGCATTTCATCTGCATGTCACGCGGCTACGTTATTACTTTAAGCTAAGGGGTTCATCTGCACAGCATTCAGAATAATACGTTCCGATTGTACATTTCAGAAAGGCATATATTGCATGCAGTGAGGACAAAGACGGAGATTTGTAACGCTTTCACTTGTCGCGATATCGGCGCTCTGCCTTGGCACACCTCACGCCGGGGTCTGCGCACGACTGCCCATACACCGCGATCCCCGCTGCAAGCTCGATAAAGCTTTTTTTACCTTCTGGTAACGCTTTAACTTGTCGGGATATTGGGGGGAAGGCATCGAAGCTCTGCCTCGGCATACCTAGCCCCGCGGTCGGCGCATTTCTGCCCATCAACCGCGGTCTGGTTCAGGCTCGAGGAAAAAATAGACGCCAACCACTTGGACACTCGGACAGCATTTATTACGAGGGCAAGTAACACTTCGAGCAGGCCAGGTACCTATATTCACATCATTAAGGTAGCTCGCGAGGAAAATAATACACCAGGTAAACAAGGGGGTTTTGACTTACGAGCTGGGGGTCACACCTTAGTTCCGCGGTTGGCGAATTCCTGCCCAAACACCGCGGTCCGGTACACGACAACCGCGTGGACACTCGGACAGCATTAATTACGCCTGCAAGTAACATTTCGAGCAGGCCTCGTACCGATATTCACATCGTTAAGGGTTCGCACCAAGAAAGTAAGCACTACACGTAAATAGAGGGGTTTCGACTTACGAACTGGGGAATACTGGCGGCCGCGGCACGAACGCGACTGGTTAACCACGCTATGCACTATGGGAGCGGCGACGGGCCCGCCTGTTCTCACCGACTGCTGTTCACCGAATGGTCTCGGCCGCTCGCTACCCACTTGCGCTCCCTGCGAGAGGAAAGTTACCCTCTCCCCCTGACGCGCATGCGCAGACGTGACTTTTGCCTCCGTGTCCGCCGCCATGGGACCCGGGCATCCCAACAAACCCTTCGTCTGGATTTCACCTGGCTACATTATTGCTATAAGCTAAAGGCATCATCTGCACTGCATTCAGAATTAATGCCTACCGATTGAACATTTCAGATAAGCACATGTTTCATGCAGCAAGGACAAAGATGTGGATTTGAAGCTTACGTCACGACTCGGTGGCGATACGGTAGCATGTCTTACTCGACATCAGAAGGTTGCGGGTTCGAATCACTGGCCGGTCAAATTTTTTTCTGGTAACGCTGTAGCATTTCATCTGCATGTCACGCGGCTACGTTATTACTTTAAGCTAAGGGGTTCATCTGCACAGCATTCAGAATAATACGTTCCGATTGTACATTTCAGAAAGGCATATATTGCATGCAGTGAGGACAAAGACGGAGATTTGTAACGCTTTCACTTGTCGCGATATCGGCGCTCTGCCTTGGCACACCTCACGCCGGGGTCTGCGCACGACTGCCCATACACCGCGATCCCCGCTGCAAGCTCGATAAAGCTTTTTTTACCTTCTGGTAACGCTTTAACTTGTCGGGATATTGGGGGGAAGGCATCGAAGCTCTGCCTCGGCATACCTAGCCCCGCGGTCGGCGCATTTCTGCCCATCAACCGCGGTCTGGTTCAGGCTCGAGGAAAAAATAGACGCCAACCACTTGGACACTCGGACAGCATTTATTACGAGGGCAAGTAACACTTCGAGCAGGCCAGGTACCTATATTCACATCATTAAGGTAGCTCGCGAGGAAAATAATACACCAGGTAAACAAGGGGGTTTTGACTTACGAGCTGGGGGTCACACCTTGTTCCGCGGTTGGCGAATTCCTGCCCAAACACCGCGGTCCGGTACACGACAACCGCGTGGACACTCGGACAGCATTAATTACGCCTGCAAGTAACATTTCGAGCAGGCCTCGTACCGATATTCACATCGTTAAGGGTTCGCACCAAGAAAGTAAGCACTACACGTAAATAGAGGGGTTTCGACTTACGAACTGGGGAATACTGGCGGCCGCGGCACGAACGCGACTGGTTAACCACGCTATGCACTATGGGAGCGGCGACGGGCCCGCCTGTTCTCACCGACTGCTGTTCACCGAATGGTCTCGGCCGCTCGCTACCCACTTGCGCTCCCTGCGAGAGGAAAGTTACCCTCTCCCCCTGACGCGCATGCGCAGACGTGACTTTTGCCTCCGTGTCCGCCGCCATGGGACCCGGGCATCCCAACAAACCCTTCGTCTGGATTTCACCTGGCTACATTATTGCTATAAGCTAAAGGCATCATCTGCACTGCATTCAGAATTAATGCCTACCGATTGAACATTTCAGATAAGCACATGTTTCATGCAGCAAGGACAAAGATGTGGATTTGAAGCTTACGTCACGACTCGGTGGCGATACGGTAGCATGTCTTACTCGACATCAGAAGGTTGCGGGTTCGAATCACTGGCCGGTCAAATTTTTTTCTGGTAACGCTGTAGCATTTCATCTGCATGTCACGCGGCTACGTTATTACTTTAAGCTAAGGGGTTCATCTGCACAGCATTCAGAATAATACGTTCCGATTGTACATTTCAGAAAGGCATATATTGCATGCAGTGAGGACAAAGACGGAGATTTGTAACGCTTTCACTTGTCGCGATATCGGCGCTCTGCCTTGGCACACCTCACGCCGGGGTCTGCGCACGACTGCCCATACACCGCGATCCCCGCTGCAAGCTCGATAAAGCTTTTTTTACCTTCTGGTAACGCTTTAACTTGTCGGGATATTGGGGGGAAGGCATCGAAGCTCTGCCTCGGCATACCTAGCCCCGCGGTCGGCGCATTTCTGCCCATCAACCGCGGTCTGGTTCAGGCTCGAGGAAAAAATAGACGCCAACCACTTGGACACTCGGACAGCATTTATTACGAGGGCAAGTAACACTTCGAGCAGGCCAGGTACCTATATTCACATCATTAAGGTAGCTCGCGAGGAAAATAATACACCAGGTAAACAAGGGGGTTTTGACTTACGAGCTGGGGGTCACACCTAGTTCCGCGGTTGGCGAATTCCTGCCCAAACACCGCGGTCCGGTACACGACAACCGCGTGGACACTCGGACAGCATTAATTACGCCTGCAAGTAACATTTCGAGCAGGCCTCGTACCGATATTCACATCGTTAAGGGTTCGCACCAAGAAAATATAAGCACTACACGTAAATAGAGGGGTTTCGACTTACGAACTGGGGAATACTGGCGGCCGCGGCACGAACGCGACTGGTTAAAGGCCTGTACACGCTCGAGCCGCTCATCGCCGCAAGCCGCACCGCATGCTGGCGGTTCAGTGGCTAGCGGGCGGTTGGAGCAACCGGGCACAAAATTCGATTCACGCTGGGACCGGCGCGAGCGGTGCCGTACGCATGCGCCCTCTGGCTGGCAAAACAGATAACCAGCGACTGGCAACATGCAACAGCGCGGTCGCAGCGTTTGTGTGCTGGCGACCAGCAAAATTTTGGCCCGAGCCAGGATTTTGTTATTACGTTTGTTTTCTTATTAGGTAATTTTCTGATTAATGAGCTCGAGCGGTTCGCATGTGCCGGCATCCGCACTCCGATTTGAGGGACGCGACGTATGTTAAGAGCCGGCAACCGAGAGGCGGGGCAAAGATGTTCTAAGTCGGCAACTATCGTCAACAGCAGACGACACTGGCATATTTTTGTCGGCGTGGGTTCAAGCTTCCGCGTCACGGCGAAAACGCAAAACTCTTGCACTGTCATACTCTGTTGACTGCATGTGTTGCGTTGGCGCGCTGAGCCACCTCTCGAACACTATGCAGTGATCTTACCTGCGCCTTTTTTTTTTTTTTTTCGTTTTCCTTTCTTTCTTTTTTTTTAAATCATTGCTACCGCATACTGTTGTAACAACATACATCGCTATGTACTCGGTTGTGTGCGGCGTGACGGCGCATTTTTTGTAGATGTGCTAGCGAAAGCTTGCAAGATCGCGCGTGCGTTTTTAAGCCAATGAACAAGGGATTTGTCGCAGCAACAGCGTAGCACGCTGAAGCGCCGCAGCGTTATACAGGGTGTTCATTTATAAGTTTTAAAATTTTTTTAGAAATCCTCTGTGGCAGGTAGCATAATTCTTATCGTTGAGCTGGGTTATTCGATGAGGCGGACATTAGTAACACGAGAAATCCCATATTGAACTAATTAAAAAAATGACTAATCAACTTCTTAGTTAATTATTGTACAGCACATATTGTGATTTACGAATTGGAGCCGGTGAGCTTGGCAGGCGTATCCACTTGGGATGAATTTCCAGAATGACGCCAGTTTGGAGATATGTGCCATCAAACTCGCCCTAAAAATGCACTGTTGTTCCACTTACTTTTTTACCAAAATGCTGTTTTATACATTGAAGCACTAAAGTAACTGGAACGCCCACGTATTTCGTCCCACACTTTGGAAAATAATATCTCAAAGCTGGCGTCATCCTGGAAATTCATTTCAAGTGGATGCGTCTTGCAAGCTCACCGGCTATAATTCGGAAATTGCAATATGTGTCGTAAAGTAATTAACTAAGAAGTTCATTAGTCAATTTTTGTTACTTGAATATGTGTTTCGATTTTTTGTGCTACTAATGTCCACCTCATCGAATAACCCCAGCTCAACGATAAGAATTATGCTACCTGCCACAGGCGATTTTTAAAAATTCCGTAACACTTTAAAATGAACGCCCTGTATATTAACATACTCTTATACAGATGGTTCTATTATCGCGGAATACAGCTGTGTAGATCGACAAGTCACTTCTCTTCATCACCGAGCACACGAGTGAATATTCAACTACGGCTTGTTGATTTACTTACGTTTTTTTTTAGTAGCTGCCAAGTTAAAAGTGAGCGTACAATTGATTACATGATGGAATATGACCGTGTCACACAGCACTCGTGTTTGTTCATTCTGTGTTATGTCGTTGTTCCATTGATGAAAAAAGCCGGCGAAGCAGTGCCCCCGGGCCTGACCAGAATCTTCGAGGCTAACCTCGAAGATCAGGCCCTAGAGACGCTTCTAGACCCCTTCAATGACTTTTGGACATCACGCAAGCTATCACAAGAATGAAAAACAGCTGAAGTACGCTTTATCCCCAAACCGGGCAAGTCCCCGCACATTGACAACCTGTGGCTGATATCCCTCACATCATGCATAAGCATTATCATGAAAAGGATAGTACTCAAATGCCTCCAACAATACCTGGACGAAACCCAGCAAATGCCAGACCCCATGTTTGGCTTTATACGACATCTTGAGACCCAGGACGTGCTAATGCAATTGAAGAAGGAGATTGTCATCCCTGCCACACACCACGGGCCATTCTTGCGCTAGACCTGAAGGGGGCATCTGACAACGTGGCACACGAGGCGATATTTCGGAATCTCAACAACACAGGCTCAACAACACATTGGCGTATTTAAGCCACTGAAAAGTAAGGATGGATGTTCAGCCTTGCTGGTGTGGCATTTCATAGGTTGTAACCCACCATATTTTTAACCAAGCAATAAGGAAATTATATGGTCACGCCGTACCATCAGTACAACTGAAGTGTTGCTTCCCCAAGGAGTCTCACTGCCACCTTCCCCATTTTGTAAACACTTTGTAAATACAAACTAGCACATGGTATGTAGTCACATTATATGCTGTCTGTATGCTTGGTGAAGTGCACCAAGCATTTTCTCACCCTTAAAACCTGGGCTAATGCTGTCTTTTTTTTAATAATAATTATGCAATAACCTTACTCAATACATTGCTGTGAGAACAATAGTTGGCTTAACAGTAGCACTGCACACATACCCTCATACCACATTGCAGACATACTCTATAGAGGCTGGCCACAATCAGCGTAACTGAAAGCCAGCTGAACAGGGTGCGAGTTCATGTGTATCAAATAAATGTCTGTTCCATTGAGAGGTTATATATCTGTCTGTGATATAATTATCAATTCAGAATACATATGGCAGAAGAACAATACACAAGACAACACAATCAAGTTCCCTGTGAGAAGCTGCTTTTTGCGACTATTACATGCAGCAAAAAGAGACTTCATTAAGCACCACTATGGCTTGCGTGCCTCTTTGTGCATTGTACAAGAAGTAAAGGTGGGCGAATGTAAACATTTTCAAATACGAATTGAATAAAATATTATTTATCAAATATTCAATAGTCATACGACGACACACGTACCTGTAGTAACAATATTTATTTTCATATAAAAAAATTAGGTACCACACCTTAACTAGTGCAAAAAGAGAGCTAAATATTGGGCACAAAGGATAAGTTTTAAATGCAAGACTACTAATTGTTACGTAAAAAAATCGACATAAACAGTCTATCAACAACTTTAGAGCCTGGCTGCAAAGAAGCTTTTCAAGAAAGAATGGCCTCTGAATGGCTAGCTTTCAAAAACGTGCAATATATTGTTCCTAAGAAAACATCAAAGTTGTAGAAAAAAAAAAGAATAGCCGATGAAGGACCTACGTGTTGTAGACATATGTAAAACTACTCGTTGCAAGGAAAGCAGCACAGACTTGTAGCATAAAAGATCAGTCTGCTAGATCAAGAAATGTGTGGTCACCTTTCGCGTGAAAAAAAGCCTATGGGAAAGTTTTCTTGCCAATATGACTGAAAGATACTTTCGTAAACGTGCTTGCTTTTGGGAGGCTGCATACACTTGTTCACATGCAAGTACTTGTCGCATATTCATTGTTAAAGAAGTTCAATTAATATAATGACACGAGAGCCTCCTCTGATTAGGAAAAAATAATAGTTGTGTGGTCATATATAGATAACATTTAGAATGTCAAGGTACCCTTTTCCATACTATGCAAGTACTCATGAAAGACAAGACTGCAAGAAACAGCATAAAACTAATGCAAAATCTATAACTGATTATGTCAATGAGATTTCCATTTCATGTGGCAAAGTATTTCACAGGGCAGATAGGATGTGACATCTGTGATTCAGAGATACGTCATTGTATCGGGGCACAAGTATTGTACAACTGATAATTTTGGGAATAAAGAAATAACAAGCATTGATTCCCGGTATGTCACCATGCCACTTGTATCTTAAAAAGGACTATCACTTATATGTCAAGCTTGCACCATTATGTTTATGTGACCATACATGTGTACCCCATCTGTAATGAACCGTTGCTTTAAGTTATGACCACTGTCATGTTATTCCCGTACATTAATTGTGGTTTTGCACAAAACACCTAGAAAACTTTTGAGCGGCATTGCAGTACTTTTTCTTGTATGTGCACACTGGCTTTCTGTCACAACACCCACTTCGCATCCATGATAAATGCTGCAGTCAAGCAAAATAGAGTTTCAGACTAAGGTACCTAAACTGCTTTCATTCCAGAAAACCCCAAACAAGGTTTAGATTCTTCAGGACACAAGCAACTTGCATCCTTTGATCTAAGGCTGTTTTCTGCATGCAATGAATGTTAGGATTTCTGCTGTGCAAATCAATGTTAACCTGATAAAAGGGATGGCAAGCCAAAACTTGCATTCGTGATACTAGTTACTACTGGGGCCAGATTAACCTATGGGCTAAGGGGGCTGCAGCTCCAGGCTAGGGGGCCCTGTGAGAAAAATGTTTCCTTGAATTAAACTTTATTTCTTACGTACAGTACAGAGTAAAACATAATGTGAACAAATACATTGGGATCCCTAGCTCAAGGCCAGTTGCAATCCATAAAAAATGTAGAGGAAGCAAAGCAATTAATTTAGCACAGACACATGTACTTAAACTCAGCAACAATATGCACTTTACATTAGAAGAAGTAGAGAATACAATACAAAGAATCTTCAAAATGCAAACGGTATCATTGAACATCTACAAGTAAAGGAAAATGCACCAGAAAAAAGAGAAAGGAAGCGGTGAATGTATTAATAAACATACGAAAGAAGATCACGAAAATGCAGTTTTAATTATCTCTGAAAATTAGCTGCATTTCTAGCTTACGTGGGCTGAACGTTCCTCTCGACTACTCCAACACTTCAAATTCTCCGTTTACCACACACATTACAAGCCTTTGGAACCAGAAAATTTTGTTTTAGTGCACTGCGTGTACAGCGTCCTGATTCGGTAAAGTTGGTAGCAGAGAGTGGGTAGTCAGCAACGATGCTACTATTAACCATTACAAGAGTTTAAAAATTTAGTAATGAAGTAAATGGTAAAATGTGTACGTGTTGAAAGAGCGGTGTCGTGTTAGCATTGTATTGTGAGGAAGTCATAAAATGGACAGCCCTCTTTTGAAGTTTTATAAATGGCTCAATGTATGAATGGCCCAGAGATGCAACACAGTACCACAGATGGCTGTGGAACAAGCTGAAATAAATTTCTCGAAGGGTTTCTGTATCAAAACAATTTCGGCTCTTGAGCAGAATATAACAAGCCTTGCCGAGATTTTTGCAAAGCTTGTCAATGTGAGGTTTACATAGAAACAACTCATCTAATTTGTACAACCCCTTGATGGGCCCCTCAGAAATTTAAGAGGACCATTCGCCAGGGCCCAGTGGAAAATTTTAGTTATACTATAAAAGTTGTAAAGTGTCTTCCAAGGAATATTCTACCACAAGAATTCTTTAAAACGGCCTAGTAGCAGCCGAAATAGAAGCGAAGAATCTGTAGTACAAGAACGTGACCTGCTCTTCGTGCACAGAGGCATTCTTTCTTTGCCCAACCAGCAACGCAAAGGACCTTTCTCTCTTGCCTACTCCCATATAGGAAATGAGGGTTCACCTCCTTCTCTCTCTTTTTTTTTTTTTGCAAAACACCTAATGCACCTTTCTTCATTTTTTTTATTTAGATCACGACAACAGCATAATACATCCATGTTACATTTACAAGTCAAACTTCAATGAGTTTGTTGACATGATGGCAGATAATTAATGTAAGGAGATGGATCGTTGCGAAGGTGCATGAAGCTAAACATTGTTCCCTCGTCAATTCCACGCCTTACGTCTCTCATGTTGCCTAGCTTTGTTGTCCTTTGGTGCAGGCTACATGGTGACGTTCACAAAAGATTTACAGATGTTAGGCCCTTCTCGCATGCCCGTCTTGTACGATGAATTACTGTGGCGGTTAGCACTGGTAACATCAGTAGCCACCCTAACCATGATTACGCAGCAACATGGCACCACCTATGCAGCCCAGACCACCCGCTTCAATCTCAATTTGCCCTTTTACTAGCTGTACGCCCTGACAGCAATAAATAAATGGTAAAATCCATCACTGCGTAGTCTCATCTCATGCTGAGGACAAAGCATTAGGTATTTCTTGTTGTTCTTATTGAGATCAGCTGTTTGTTTTGACACTGCTAGGACTACACAGGCAGTAAAAGTGGTTCGGTTTCTATTTAGCAGGTGACACCACAGCAGTAGCAATGGTGATGCATTGACGATGCAGAACGCTACTGAAGGCGTCATTGTTCACTGCATCATTAATTCCTACTCTGCTCTAGTACGGTACGTGATGACAGCGGTGAGCAAACGTCAAATACACGCTGAGCAGATGGCAGCGGTGCATGTGAACATTTATCAGGGTGTTCACTTTTACTAAAACTGGCTCAGGAGGCTGTATTGAACTGCTCAGATAGCGTGTCGATGAAGCGAAGCCCAACAGTAGCATTCATGGAATGCGTACGCAGCCTTTAGTTACAACGTAGGAACATTTGTTGCGTCACTGCTCCAACAGTGGCTGATGTATCAAAAGGATGGCAAGCAGACGCTGAGCAGCTGACGCAGCATGGATGAACACATCTTAGGGGAATTCAGCCTTCCTATTGGCTAAGAGCCCTGCCGCTGCCCCAGTGCTGCAAGGAACTACTGAGATGGAGTATAACTGGCAAAGCACATCGTTCAGCATGAAAGGTTGGGCAGTGGCAGAGAAGCTGCGTTGCAGTGTCGTCACATCCGCAAAAAATAGCATGCGGCACATTTGCATTGTTTACATTACAGCACATGACACCTAGCACAAAATTAATAATTGCAATATGTGGAGCAGTGATATAACTTTTAAGCTGTTCCCTAGCCTCCCCTCTTCGTGAAGAGTAAAATGTGCAGTGACAACACTGGAAACAAACAACACGTGTACAAAGCAAGGAAAGCTGGTTTGATACAAAACCCATACTGAGATGCAAAGAGCACAAACGACCAGCAGTGCTTCTGCACTGTTTAATTCAGAGCACATGCATAAAAAGCACCCTAAAGAGCTTGTAGTGTGTGCCCAACTCAGCAGCTGCTTAGCTACAAGAAAGTTCGGCCAAGGAGAAGGAGGTTTCATTATTTTTCAATGTATGTGTACAAGTACGGTTTGTTTCCGCCTCCTTGAATTTTGGTTTTGGCATCCTTGAATTTTGGGTCTAATGTTCTGTACAAACCGTTCTGTATGCACGGTTCACTTCAGAGCATATGCATATCGCATAAAACGAATACTTATACGCCTAGCACCACTGCGACACATTGCACGTATACATAACAGTACCCTTCACCTCGTACAGTAAGAACCCCAGCACTCAAACGCTCTGTACGTGTTCGCGGTCACCAAGGCGCATCGCAGCCCCCAAAACAGCTCACATGAACCAAAGCACAAACAGCACATTACGAATGGCTGCGATGACGCGACAATAAAGCTAATCGCTACAGGTTATATGGTCACTTCTTAAACACAAACCAGCACTGCACAATGCACATGCACGTATGAGCTTCGCAGCGATGAAGCGCGCACACACAACACCTAGGCACACCATACGCTGAGATGGGCGACCGCACTATTTTCGTTCTGGAGCGTACTGAATGCATGTGTCATGCTTAGAATGCGCGTGCATGTGATGGCCTTCGCGTTTGTACTGCTGGTACTGCACAAGCGAAATACGGCCCAACACACACGAAATCGCCGGTTTCATTGCTTCCGAACTTCGCGTAAACACAACACATTTCCGTCTGTTGCCGTTGACGATCGCACGCACTGAAGAGGTCAGGCAGGGTACACTGAATGCATGTGTCATGCTTAGAATGCGCGTGCATGTGATGGCCTTCGCGTTTGTACTGCTGGTACTGCACAAGCGAAATACGGCCCAACACACACGAAATCGCCGGTTTCATTGCTTCCGAACTTCGCGTAAACACAACACATTTCCGTCTGTTGCCGTTGACGATCGCACGCACTGAAGAGGTCGGGCAGGGTACAGCGGATTGCTGCGTTCGACGACTATCTCTGCGAGTGCTCGATAACTCTTGCAATGATCCCAAAAAAACCACGAAAAACAAACTGTCACAGCAGCCTAGGCGCCTAGGCCTCGCGCTTCGCTTCGAACCAGCGCCATGTTTGTGCGGTCGCCGCATACATGCTGCATGGTGGAAAAAAGTTCACGACCGCCTCTTGTGACGTCAGAGCGGCCATTTTAAGCGGACCGCGCGAGGGCGGTGCGGCTTGCGGCGATGTGCGGCTCGAGCGTGTACAGGCCCTAAGGCTCGTTCACACCGCAGGCGGAGCGGCAAAGCGGCCAAGCGGGCTTTTCAAAGCGGCGAGGCGGCGACCGCGCGTACCTGTTCAGACCGCACGGCTCTCTTGGCTGCCCGCGCGGCCGAAGAGGCGGGTCATCTCGCGGTTTTGCGCGTGCGTGTCGCCATCTCGTGGCACCCTCTGTGTCTACCCTCGCCACCAGAGCGCCAGTGTACTCGAGCCGGCTGCGGAGATCTCGCGCCATATCTGACTGCTGCTTCGCGTGCCTGTGATACCTGTGATGAGTTCAGACGAAGAGGATATGCTCGGCCTTTTAACGGTCGCGTCCTTGCTGGCGCACCATGAGCGGCTGGAAGCGCAAGAAAATACACGCCGCCAACGTCGCTGGTGGGTCCGTCCCGCCTTGCAACAGCGAGCAGAGTGCGTTTTGATTGGCTGCGGCAAAGCGGCGAGCTTGGGCGGGCGGCAAAAAATCGGTCCGGGGCGATCGGACTAGCCGCCTCGTTTTCCGCCCGCTTTCGCCGCCTGGAGAGGAGGTTTTCCCCGCTTTGCCGCTTGGCCGCTTGGCCGCTTTGCCGCTCCGCCACCGGTGTGAACGAGCCTTTAAGGGAGCACGGCGCCTGACGCTGCGCCGTGCTCCCTATTGGGCAGCAGAAATAAGCGTCACTTTCTTCTTCAATAAAATCACTACTACTACGGCGCAGAACGCGCGTTTGTTCTCCGCCGTGCGTTCACTCCCCGTGAAAGCGCGCGTCCCTCGCGCCCTTTCACTCGCACATACAGCGTTCGGCGCGCGGTGACGATTTCATCTCCATTGACGTCATACGGAACCTCACGGCGACGGCGACGGCAACGGCGACGCCGACGGCAGAAATCTGCTTTGGAGTGTCCATATAATTGCTATCGCAATAAAAGAATAATCAAATGAACGCCCAAACAAACAAGCTGATGCGCCTCATGTGCTGAAGAAGACGACGAAGCACACGGACCGCGCGTGTTTTAAGGCTCGTGACGTGGTTTTGGAACGCCAGAAAAACGCGCAGCCCCACTGCTTGGAGACCGGCTGTCTGGCGCAATTCTTCCTCGATCTATGCTGGTTCACCTGGAGCTCCCTGCGACCTGATTCCAGAGCTCCGCTCAGGTAGCATAGCTCAAGAGGTACTCTGCGAAATTTTACCAGCACGGCGGGCGACGACGGTCGTCGGCGTTCTTCGGTCAAGCATTAGGTGAGCACTGCGACGTACGTCACAAGGCTGAAGCGAGCAACTCGCAAAATAAACCCGACCCGACGGACGCTGGAACAAGAACCGAAGTAAGGGTCGAGCGGAAGGATGAGAAGAAGACAGCCTAGCGATGGGAACGACGAAGGCACCGGTCCTTTGCCAGAGGCGCTCACCGCAAGGTGGACGCGAGCGAAGGCGTTAGAGGACGCTGCGGGACCGACAGAGACCAGGGCTACAGAGCCATTCTAGCCACTGTACCAGGGCGAAGCCGGCGACGCTGTCCTTGCCGTCGCAAAGGACGCTCAAGACGAAATTGGCAGTTGGAGTCGCGCGAACAGAAATCGACACCGACGCACCTCGCACAGTGAGAGAGAAATGGAGCCCGCTAAAGAAGAAGCGACGTAGAAGTTCCTCTATCCGCGAGTGCGTCTGGAGCGACCGTAGCCGGCGCGACCACCGCCGGGACGACTACGAGGCGTCGCCATAGCCGGAGGAATCACTCGGCCGAGGCAAGCAGTGGCGGTGCGAGAAGATGCGGAAGATCCAGGCACTCGTCCGGCCTGCCGTTCCGCTGTAACGCTGAAGCGGAACGACCTCAAGCTTCGGCGGAACGAAACGCCGAAACACTGGCTTCTGTCCATCGTCGCTGGGAGCAAGAGCTGTGATAGAAACAGAAGAGGCAGGGCTCTGCCCCGGCTGCCAGTTGAGACGCATCAACGGTGCTATAGCGAAAGGACGCCCTGTGATAGGAGCCATCCTGCTTCATTGGCGACATCAAGCCCGATTGGCCGAACTGTGCATCCTCTATTGACTCCCTCATTTAGCCTTCAATAATTGAGAAAATAATCGGGTTTGATATGAGTGCACGCATAAGCAAGGGGGAGGGGTCGGCGGGGGCTAATACGACAAATTGCATCTTCGACTGGTCGCTTCACAGGGCGCTGCATCAATGTACAAATACGATATAGGCAGGTATTCAAGCTTCCTTTCGACGACAAGCGATCTCTAATAACTGTAATAATCAGGCTTCACTGCACATATCGCATCTTGGCTGGATCTCGTAACAGATTTCCGTCACTGCCTTATACGCAACCTTTGGCTCGAAGCACTGCAGCAGCGCTCTGCAAAGACGAGTGGAAGATGCCAAGAGTAACTAACTAAAGATCCGAAGGACACAACGCCAGCTCACACAGGAAACTGTGTCGCGCATGACTCTTCAGCATGACGTATTTACACAACACCGTCATTAACTGGATCTAAGAATTAAGAAAGAAAGAAAGAAAGAAAGAAAGAAGAAGAAAGAAAGAAAGAAAGAAAGAAAGAAAGAAAGAAAGAAAGAAAGAAAGGACATCTGGCCATCCGGACTCAACATGCGAAACGCGACGTGCACCGCTGAAGCTTTTCCTTCAATTTTCTTTAACCCCCCCCCCCCCCCCCCCCTACCCGGTTTTATAATTCCCGTAGTGTTCATAACGTTTCACCGAAAATATCCGACATCGAGAAAAACAAACAAAACTATTCTCTGAGATGTCAGCAACGCTACCTATACATAAGTTGTCGACATTTGCACCGCAAATAAATACGGCTCATTCATTCATTCGTTCGTGCGTTGATTGGTATGAGAGCAATCGCGCGTGATTTTCTCGAAGTCCCCCTTGGTGGGGCGCTGACGCAACTGAAACTAACTGAAACGCGGCGCCGATGGCAAAGCAATCGCCCACGCTGTTCACGGCCAGAGAAGCTCCCGCAGCGGCGGCGGCGGCCCAAGCGATACGCGCGCAAACACACCCACTGAGTGACGAAACAGCCGCGCCCTATAGTCGGCGCCAATGCCAGCTAATACACATCCGGCGCATTGACTCGCCGTTCAGGAGGGAAAAGAAAATGCAGCAGAAGACAGCACGCACATGGTTCGCACTCGCAGTACACAGTAAGGCTAGTACACACTAGATTTACTGCTCTCTGTAAAAGCAAAAAAAAAAAAAAAAAAAGTCTAGGGACCGATCTCGGAGACCATGTATACACCCATAACTACACGTCTCATTTTCCCTTTAATATACACCCATAAAGTTTCTAACGAGAAATTACTAGATAAAAGCTCCGGTGAATTTGACTAAGCTACGTCCTTTGGACTTAAAACGGCCACGTGACTTCGCAAACGGATCAGTTTTCAACAATGCACTGCGTTAAGAATGCACAGATTCGCGACAATTACGCGAGTGCGCGGAGACTTATTGCCTTGCCGTGTTTAGAAAGTTGTGATTGCTCGAAAAATTCAGAAAGATAAATCGCAATAAATGACGCCGCAAGCACGTCTAAGAAGACAAAAAGTCGCACGCGTGCGAAGCGCTGATAGAACATGTGTAGAGATCGTTTTGATTCAAGCTCACTCGCGATAGAGTAGCAGTCTGGGTCAGTTGGTACATACTGAATAGTAAAAACCAGTCAAAAAAACGAAGGACAGAGAAATAGACGTGGCACACACGAGCTGCGCATGCTCGCCGGGTTTTCCTGAGAGACGGGGTTCTTCAATAAAGCACAGTTGTTAGTCCAGTCGTCGTGTGTGCCACGTCTATTTCTCTGTCCTTCGTTTTTTTGACTGGTTTTTACTATTCACTCGCGATGTCGTCTGTCAGTTGGTGGCTCCATGTTAGATAAACGCCCACTGTCCAATGAGCGCGGTACAACTCTGTCTCGAATTCTATTGCTCGATTCCTACGTAGGTGAAATGGGGGTCTCCGAACTGAATCTTTTTTTTAACTGCGGCAAAAAATCGTGTGCATTGCATATTACGATCTCCAAAAATGCACCGAACTCAGCGTAGCATATGTGACATAATGGGGAATGGCAGGATTAACCTCGAAGAGCGACGCATAGTTGCTTAGGAGCATTTGACGTCACGCTGCAAGGCAGAGGGGACCGATACAGAGGATGGACAATACTCGAGGGGACCTTGACCTTCCGGCCACCCAACTTGCATATCTTTTACACTATTCTTTTGAAACCTCGTCCCGCAGTCATAATATTTGCATCCCATTGTAGCGAGGGGCTGCTGTATGGTTAGAGCTTTATGGCGAATCCGCATTCAGACAGTCACGTATTGCAATGTTTACAGAAAAAAAAAAAAAGGCATACGGAAATAATCGGAACTCAGATGACTCCCTCCGGTTCTTGTATTTATTTCTTATTTACTGTGACATCGGATAGGGACGTCTTCAATGTATCGAAGTGTACCGCCAACCTCGTTCAGTGTCCCGAAGGTTTATTGCCCCATCCGCAAATGTGTAAATATTGTTCAAGCTCTCCCAAATACGACCCGGTTTCCTCCAACGTTTCTGCAACGCTTGTAGAATGCAAAGCTGTTAACAACATGCTATCTCACAGTTTCTACGTGCGAATTCAGGCCATTGTCTGTCTTATCTCTGCGTGTCCCTGCAATATTTATGACAACGTTTCATGTCTGTAACAAGAGCGAAAACATAAGCCAGCCGTTGCCTTTTGATGGCACTTAATTTTTTCAATCTACACAACCGAAAAGTCAGGTCGATGGGCTACTGTAGCCCCCCCGGTGCTTCGCCGCTCGGTGCAAACAACATACACGAACAAGATCGGCGGCAAACCCATTTCCTCTAAGCTCGTAATTGCTGTCGCACTGAAACTGTGATGACGACACAAGTGTGCAACGGATCAAAAACACGCGATAACACTTCCCTCCTCAGTACTCAATGTAACAGAAACAGGCGAGGCTCTGCGGGACAAGGAGTTTAAAAAAAAGAAAAGAGGCACACCAAGCACAGCATCATCAGAAAGGAAGGAACGACCGAAAGAAATACAGTAAGAAAAACGGTAAAGAGAGAGAGAGAGAGAGAGAGAAAGAGAGAGAGAGAAATAGAGAGGGGTGAGATAAAGAGACCGTCTGTGTGCAGGGTTTCCTTTACGTCCTAAGCCCCCCGGTTAAATCAGCAGCTGCTCATTGCGGTGCGCGCTTCGAACGACAAAAACAGACCCCCAGTGCAGTGCTGTAGCAGGGGCAATAATAATAGCACGAGACCCGAAGGGCGCCGAGGAATAGCTCGTGACGCGAACGTGCTTCTTAGCACTGTTTACAAACACGCGCCAGGACCACGTGGGTTACCCCGCATTTAGCCGGCGGAGGCCAAGTACTACCCTATCGCATTCCAGAGAAAGAGAGAAAAAAAAAAAAAAAGCTTGACCGCATCTGCGATTCAAGCGTATGGACTGCGCCGGAAAACATAACCAGTGACGCGACACCAAAAGGCACGGCGCCGTTTCTGTTTCTTTGTATCTCTCGTCACTTCGCCTCTCGGTGAATGCGACGCCTCCGCTCCCTTTCGTTCTTTTCTCGTTTCGTTCAGTCTGTTTTGCCAGAGGTATGCACGTACGAGATAAGAGACTTCTGACCTGCCTTTAAGAGAGCGCGCCCAACGTTGCCTGGCCGTAAACACGCCTGTTTATACTTTGCGCGCGGTTTAAAGCCCTCTCGACTCTACTCGACCCCTGTGGGAGGCGTCGCAATAACGTGCGGTCGTTTCCAAACTGCTGCTACGGCGCGGTTTTGTTTTCCCTTTCGACCCCCTTCCTATCCCGCGACGACGGCCAACGACTCAAGGATGACCGACCGCCGTAAGAAACCTCTTTCTCTCTATGCGTGCTAAATGCGTTGAAAAAAAAAACAAGTCTCGATCGATGAACCAGCGGCTTGGCAAGTTGGTTAGTCGTACATGAGGGAACAGTGTGTGGTACGTTGACCCACCCCTCTCTTTGCCTATTTGTAATCGTTTCTTACGCTCAAGTAAACCAAGTGCCACGTGACGACGAAGTTAAGAGCCAGGAGGTTCCTAAGAAAACGAAGACAAAAAAAAAAAAAAAAAAAAAAAAAAAAAACTTGCTAAACATTTACCGCCGCGATTTGCAGCAACGCGAACGCCGGAGCCGTATCACGTGCGTTTGTTTTGAACCAGTGCCCCAAAGCGGAGGAGAATAGCTAAACCGGTCGTTTTCACGCTGACAGACATTGGGCCGTGTGGAGGCATACATATGACGCAGAGCGTTTGTTGACCGCAATGCAGCAAATAAGGTCTGTCGGCAAGAAACAAAAAAAGAGGGAGGGGAGGGGGGGTGCGGAACGAAACCAAGTTCTAGCTGACGGAACTGTCTAACGTTCATGCACGTTCATGGCCCTTGACATCTGTGGCGAGAATCAAGGCTTCTTGGAGAATTTTTTTTTCCTGCGAAATTTCGTGCGATTAATTCGAAACTCACAGGAAACTCAAATCTGTATTCGTACTAACCTATCTGCGTCCCTTTTCTTTCTTTTCTGTATAATCCACTCTCATTCATAGATAGATAGATAGATAGATAGATAGATAGATAGATAGATAGATAGATAGATAGATAGATAGATAGATAGATAGATAGATAGATAGATAGATAGATAGATTCGCACTTCTGGCGCATTCAACTTGTCATCTCAGAGCGCTCTGATCGCACAATGGCGATCATGAATCCTCATTAACGCTCTTGGGTCCGCTTATGATGTAACGCAACCTTAACGATCTTCTACTACCTGAGTAGAACTCTACCGTAGCGCTTTGAAACTACCAGTCAAATTATACGGAATTTGAGTGGCAAGCTGGCTGGAGCGAGCTCTTTACCTTTCCCTAAGTGAAAAATTATATATATATATATATATATATATATATATATATATATATATATATCGACATTAAAAGAGATACACGCAAAACACTCAGAAGGCAGCTAAAATATAACGTACGCCTAACGTTGTTTTGCTGCTTCTAGGATGACGTACAATTTGACATTTCGAGCATTGTTCCACAGTGTGACCACCGTTTCAAGCAAAGCCTCGGCTGTGCCTCAAATTCACTCGGTGTAACCAGCGAAATGTTCTAAAATCGTTTGGACTCGGTATGAGCGTTAGACGTATTTGATGACCTTAAGGACGTTAGCGCGGTCCCGTCAAGTTTAGACGCTGGAATGGTATTTCTCGCCGTACATTCTTCGTGCGAATGCCATTAAATGTCCGCGCATAAGATAATGCGGTTACGGGGCACTTAATTATAGCATATACACCGCTGTGAAATGCAACGATATCGATGTACTTTCAATACAGAAAACAAAGTCGTCACGAAAAATTGAAGTAAAGAAAAGGAACCCTTTTCCGTGAGCAAAAGTAAAATATAACCTTTCCTTCAAACTTCGTTTATTAACTAAAACTATGCCGAAGATGTCACGTGTGTCTGCCTTCGAGGATACATATCATATCTATAAAGGGTGTTCATTTTTATGTTTTACGGAAGTTTTAGAAATCGCCTGTGGCTGGTAGCATAATTCTTATAATTGAGCTGGGTTATTCGATGAGGCGGACATTAGTAGCACGAGAAATCGAAACACATATTAAACTAACAAAAATTCACTAATTAACATCTTAGTTAATTACTTTACGACACACATTGCAATTTACGAATTGTAGCCGGCGAGCTTGTCAGGCGTATCCACTTGGAATGAGTTTCCACAATGACACCAGTTTGGAGATATGCGCCATCAAACTCGTCGTAAAAATGCACTGTTGTTCCACTTATTTTTTTTACCAAAACGCTCTTTTATACATTGAAGCACAAAAGTAACTGGAACGCCCATGTATTTCGTCCCACACTTTGGGAAACAATATATCGCGAAACTGGTGTCATCCTGGAAATTCATTTCAAGCGGATGCGTCTTGCAAACCCACCGGCTACAATTCGTAAATTGCAATGTGTGTCGTAAAGTGATTAACTAAAAGTTTATCAGTCATTAATTACTTGAATATGTGTTTCGATTTCTCGTGCTACTAATGTCCGCCTCTTCGAATAACCCAGCTCAACGATAAGAATTATGCTACCTGCCACAGGCGACTTTTTTAAAATTGCGTAAAACTTAAATTTGAACACCCGGTATAAGTAGAACGTCTAACATCAGAGGGAACGACCACCAACAAGAGTACTGCTGGCTGCAGCGCATAGTCGCATTCTAAAAAGCTGAGAGCACGTGGTCCACATCTGCATGTGCGTGAACAAAGGAAGTTTGCAAGCAAACGCATCGGAGCTGAACGAACGAAAAGGAATTGTTCGATTGTTTCGCATGTATATTCAGCGTTGCTCGCACCGCCGCTGTCTCGTCCTCCGACAGGGACTGCGACGTTCTTTGTGCGAACGCACGGTGTCCACAATGTTCCGTTTCAGTTAAAACGTGGTGCGCGTTATGCGAAAGCATATAGTTCGTGAGTTGAGTTGACACGAGAGAAATTAGAATCGCGAACATCGTTACTTGCATATAAACTCTTTTATGTGGCAGGTATTTATAGCAAGAGAAAGCTAGATCGGAAATTTTGAATGATGGCCCACAATTTCCCGATTGACAATTTTGCCCTGATCATAACATTTGAGAAGTTAATTAATTTAATAACTAATTACGTAATTAGGCGAAACGGGAAATATAGTCCGACTTGCTCTATGCGACGTCAAACAACAATGTCTTGGTTCTGTCCAGATACGTGACCCTCGCATATTGTTTTTTTTTTTTTTTTTTTTTTTTATTTGGCACAAGTTACGTGGAGCAACCTGTATACAGGGCATACATATTACGCAAAATCTAGTACCGGGGGTTTATATTCTCCCTCGGTGAATATGACGCCAATTTCGTCGCTGCACGCCACACGGCAGAAGCGACGTGCTCTTCCCCCCTTAGTGTTATTTTCACGTCACGTACGAGTGAAAGGGCAGCGCAAAGACCATCGTAGGGCGTCAACAAAGCGAAGTGTGGCGCGATAGGAGCGTGCTGCTGCATGACGCCACAGTTGAAAGTGCAATTAAGTGATAGCGATCGACATGGCCACCTCGTGTCGACACATACAACACGATTCCTTTTCATTACCGTCATTCTTCGCTAACGACGCTATACATACCGAAACCGTGACAACGAACGGCTATACCTACCAACTTTAAAGGTGTGTCACACACCCCCATTCTTCTTTATAATTGTGAGTTTTATTCCCTCTCTCTATCACTCTTTTCGTTCTCGGCACCCGGTACGACAGGGAATGCAATCTCCACCAGAGGGTATACGAATCAATCGAAATCGCCGTTTCTTGAAAGTGTGACGACATACTGCTATCGGTTATCACCATGGCCATCGCAGTTTCTTACCCTCTTTTATCAGTTTTCTGACGCATCTTCGGTAGACTTTCCATTAGAAATTGCATGGCTCCTCTGTGAGATCTTGCGTGCGCACATGTATCTCTATAGCCTTCCACACACACACACACACCCCAGGTGCCATTTAGCTTTTTCCCAAGGTCGAACATGACCGACGAGTGTTTGGAGATCGTCACATTTTACTGAGGAACTCGCCATGCTACCACCGATGCGTCGTCCTTCGGTTACTGAAATTTTATAGAATTTCTGACAATCATATCGGAGTAATCACCGGCGATCATGAATTGAGTTTACTGATTTGTCCTTTATTCTTCTTTATTTCGTCGGTCGCGCTGCCAATCGCTACACAGCAACGCTGATGTATTCCGAAGCTGCGCACGCAATTATAGAAACCTCAAACTCTAACGACGACGCAATAAGTGGGGTGCGCACATTTACGGCACTAAATCCGCACCTGACGTCGTAGCATTATTTTGATAATGTTCGGCCGCGTCCCTTTTTTACAGTCAAAGTGTAAGACACGTTCGATCTTCGATTTGAAGCACACTCAAAACATGCACCTGCATTTTTTCTTGGCAAATCTGCATACACGTTCCAGAAACATGCGATCAGCTAGGGTGGTACTTTTCCGGATATTTCGTGTACGCCGTACATTGGGGTGCACGTTTAAGTGACCCAGGTGGTCAAAAAATAATCCGGAGTCCCTCACTATACGGCGGGCCTCAAAATCAAATCGTGGCTTTTGGGCACCTAAAACCCCAGGATTTATTTAAAAAAAATGCTTTTCCGTATATTGCCAAATTCCGCCATATTGTCAACTCTGATTGGCTCGGACTCTCTCATTGGCTCAAAACGCCGCCATATCCAGAATTTGGCAACAATGTCGAAGGCATCCTGAATAGCACCCCAGCAGAAGGTTTGTCCATGGGGATCACAAATAACTACACTGCTGCCACAGCCAAGAACAGTAGGCTGTAGCCGCTTTGCTCAAAAGAGAGCTGGGGCCCCCTAGCGCTTGGGCCCCAGCTCTTGCACTGCGCGCATGCGCAGAAGTGTCAGTGCATACGCAGTACTGCAGATTGCGTATGTGGATTGCGCAAACTACGCATGCGCAGTACTGCGACTTAGGGCCGCAGTACCGCGCATACGCAGAGGTGGTCGCGCGTGCGCAGTACTGCAGATAGCGCATACTGCACATGCGCAGTACTACGGACCCAAGCGCTACGGGGCCCCAACGCTTGCGTACCCTTAATCTAAAGCTCTCTACTACATCGCCTGTACGCATGCGCGCGCGCAACAACAGCATACGGCGGAGGCGCGGCCTAGACGCTATAAGACGGAAGGGTCACGCGGCATTGAGTCATTGCGCGCAGACTGCTTGGCGCTCGATCAGCCGCCCGTGAGCGCAAGTGGCCGCCAGCTGTTTTCAATGCGCGCTGTGGACGATGCACGCCTTTGTAGCAGGCCTGCCTGTGTCGGAAGCGAAACCGTGTGGCGAGTGGGGGAGAAAGAAAGAGCGATCCGTAGCCAAGACGGAAAAAAACACAGGAGCATCGTGTAGGAAGGACACACGTCGCTAAGCCTCCTGCGGAGCTTCCGCTAACAAAAAAAGCTCTTTTGAGGTGCATTTTCTGCGCAACAAAAGTGTGTTGGTCGTTAGTCATTTTGGCGTGCGCTTTCATAGGGGAAAAATACCCGGGGGAGCGGTATATAACGTAGGAATCTTCGCGTTTTCAGCATGCTCTAGCCCTTCACTTACTGGGAAATTATAAAATACGAAAAAAAAAATCTATCTATTTGGAGGCAGGAGTGTGGGGTGGTGTAGTTAGTATAACGTCCCAAGGCAGTACGCTGGCATTGGGACGCCATAGCGGAAACGGCGAATTAGCTCTAACCAGCTGAGGTGATATCACCGCGCATTAAAAATGATAAAAGCCGGCAGATCCCACGCCCTGTGGGAATCGATGTTATGCGAAGCAGTGTGCGGGGAGCCTATCAAGTTAACGAAACGACCATGAGAGCACCAAGAAGTACGCGGCTCTTTCATGACCTACATAACACGCTTGTCATGACATTCATGTCATGAGTCCTCAGGAGTCCCTTTAACTGCACCGAAGAGACCTTAAGGCGAAATCCTTAATCATGCTCATGACTATGACTTCGACCATCAACTTTTAGCATTTTCCTTCACTTAGTACCACATCCGAACCCATTTCAGTGGTTTTTGAGTGTTAATCTTTTTTCGTTGAGTCATTCTCATATTTGCACAGTCATGGTCATGACTATGACTTCTACCACAATCCTTTAGTGTTTCCTTCACTTAGTGCCCACGTCCGAACCCATTTTAGTGGTTTTTGAGTGTTAATCTTTTTTCACTGAGTCATTGTCATTTTTGCTGAGTCATGCCCATGATTATGACTTCTGCCATCATCCTTTAGTATTTCCTTCACTTAGTACCCACCTCCGAACCCATTTCAGTGCCTTTTGAGTGTTATTCTTTTTTCTCTCGGTCATTCACGTTTTTGCTGAATCATGCTCATGACTATGACTTCTACCATCATCCTTTACTGTTTCGTTCACTTAGTACCCACATCCGAACCCATTCCATAGGTTTTTGAGTGTTAATCTTTTTTCACTGGGTCATTCTCATATTTGCAGAGTCATGGTCATGACTATGACTTCTACCACCATCTTTAGTGTTTCCTTTACTTAGTGCCCACGTCCGAACCCATTCCAGTGGGTTTTGAGTGTTAATATTGTTTCGCTGAGTCATTGTCATTTTTGCTGAGTCATGCCCATGATTATGACTTCTGCCATCATCCTTTAGTATTTAGTTCACTTAGTACCCACGTCCGAACCCATTTCAGTGCCTTTTGAGTGTTATTCTTTTTTCTCTGGGTCATTCACGTTTTTGCTGAATCATGCTCATGACTATGACTTCTACCATCATCCTTTACTGTTTCGTTCACTTAGTACCCACATCCGAACCCATTCCATAGGTTTTTGAGTGTTAATCTTTTTTCACTGGGTCATTCTCATATTTGCAGAGTCATGGTCATGACTATGACTTCTACCACCATCTTTAGTGTTTCCTTTACTTAGTGCCCACGTCCGAACCCATTCCAGTGGGTTTTGAGTGTTAATCTTGTTTCGCTGAGTCATTGTCATGACCTACATGACAGGCATGTCAATGACCTATCACTTATGTTCGTCATACACACCTGTCATACTATGCCAATTTCCGTACCTACCAAGTTAACGAAACGACCACGAGAGCACCAAGATGTAGGCGGCTGTTTCATGACCTACATGACACGCATTGTCATGACATTCCTGTCATAACATATCATTTATGTTCGTAATATACTCTTGTCACAGCATGCCAATTTTGGTACATACCAAGTTAACGAAACGACCATGAGAGTACAAAGAAGTAGGCGGATAGATAGATAGATAGATAGATAGATAGATAGATAGATAGATAGATAGATAGATAGATAGATAGATAGATAGATAGATAGATAGATAGATAGATAGATAGATAGATAGATAGATAGATAGATAGATAGATAGATACTGTCAAAGTAACAAATGTTCGCCAAGAAATGCTTCGCATTTAAAACACGAGGCACATCGTTTTTGCATTCCGCCAACAATGCAAAGTGCTAGCGTAACGCGGTCGTATATCGAACGCACGAGCGACTTGGTAAAACCCGCTCAATTACACTTGATTTCAGAATCAATGCACCAACGCAGCCATTAAAAAAATCAGTGGAGATTTAGCGGTAAATGCGTAAAAATGCTTCAGCATTACGGCGGACCTCGTTGAGGTCCCGGACCCATCATTTTAACTGCATTAACTACATTGCAATGTGTAGCTCAAGAGTTCGCTCGACATACGTCATGTTTCTTCGAGGGGAAAAGTAACACACACACACACACACACACATATATATATATATATATATATATATATATATATCGCGTTGCACTCTTGTTCCCTTCTCTACGAGCAACGTCATCACGACGTTTCGAAATGTCCGCTCTAGTCACGACGTCACGGTAATGTCAAAGACGCCAGGTCCGGCATTTCGAGACCCCACTTTAGTATGATGCCAAAATATCTTCATTTTGTCAGCATTCACACCTAGTAACCTTTAACCTTCGAAAAGAGCATGTAAAGACTATAGAACATCGAAAATACGTGCCAATACTCCTTTAGGGCGACAACGCAGTGAGCGACCTTGGCCCTGAGTGGTGTTGCTGGGACCACGCTACCAAGCTGGCTCCGAAAGAAGTCATCGCGACGTCAATAAGAACAACGCTGTTGAGCAACCACATACGGCGCGCCGTAGGCGGAAAATCCTTGAACCGTAGCGTACCCACTCGAGGGGCCGGTATAGCCCTGAACACTCGAATGAAATAAAGAAAGAAAAATAGAAAGAGAAAACGGCGTCTGTGACTGGCTTGCTACGTGGGCGCGGAAAGGTGCAAATGGGGGCGCCAGAAACAAAAGAGTTGGCACCGTGGAGACACTATACACTATAGACTACAGTGTATATGTATGTCGAATGCTGTAATACGTGTGCGAGAAGAGGGCTGCTGGTGATCGATGTTGCGAAGCTGCGACAACTCACAAAAACCCAAGAGTGTTTCGTGACACTTCCGTGCAAAAAATATAGATATACTTTCATAACGTTTATGTCGCTGCCCGGCAGATAAGTCGGACACAGTCGATCACTGCAATAAAATTTCTACGCACTTCTGTTAAACGCACCGTCACGAGCTGTCTCTGCTAGACGGTCGAAGACGTCGGCAGACGGACTCCAGACGACCGTGAATAAACGTCCTCCGGATACGTCTAGTAGACGTATGCCGGTATACCACAAACTCTCTTACGACTGCAAAGCATCAGGAAGCGCCGAGGGACAAAACCAAAACAGTCGCTCATTACACACACACGTACAGCATATCCACTGCCGCTACGGTGCGTTGTCACGCAAGTTCCCGCACACGTACGACAAGTGCGCGCACACGGCCTTTTACCCTTCTGCACATTTAGGTAAGGGAAGGATACGAACCAACGGTAAACTAGGCACGCAGAAAAACAAAAACAAAAGGGGGTAGGGGATGCAAGGTGGAGCGCCGAAGGTCGCACTGATGGCAATGGCAAAAAAAAAAGAAAAAAAAAAAAAAACACGGAGGGGGCCACGAAAGTCATAGCGCGTAGCGCACCGCCACGCGCCTCCTGTATTCGTGTACCGGACGCTGTGTCAGCAGTTGCGTGCAGTGTACAATGCAGGCCGGAAGGGCGAGTGCTTACTCAGGCACCTACCTACCTACAGTAAGAAGCACTTACTGCATGCATAGACATTCTCACGGAGGAGCGTTGGGCTTACAGATAGTAAACAGAACAATTCAGCAACCCCCCCCCCCCCCCCCCTTGATTGGTCAGGTGATGAGCGTGATAACTACCCTCGACTGCTGAAAAACTAGACAGGGTTCCTGGGCTAGTTATTCCGTGCAGACTGATAACAATAGTATCCATTCTACAATCATTTAAACCGGTGTAACCCGGAAAAAGACGAACCTAAAGAGTTAACCGCTTCAACCAGTGGCGCATGCAATCATGAACTATCTCGTATACTATAGGGCTCGTGTGCTTGTCGGACGCCGAGGGAAGGCTTCAGGTACAGGATGTTGGTTGAATTAGGTTCCTGAAATTGAAGTTCCGGTCAAAGGGCTCACGGAAACTTTCGTTCACCTGACATGCCCGCCACGTACCTGGTCAAAACAAAGCTCCATATTGTTTTCTCTCTTTTCTTTTTTCTTCTTCCTGGCAAGACAGACAACCACAGCTGAAGCCCCCCCCCCCAAAATACGCCGTGGCAAACCGCATATAACTGGTACACTATAGCACTAGTAAACCTTGTTCCGGTTCCCCGAAGCACTGGGCCGGTCTTCCAGGCACCGCGCACGTCACTGCACCGAATTAGCGGTACGGCACGAGTACGCGACACGGAGAGAGGACTTCACGTACTGATTGCGTACGCGAACGCTATTTGCGTACACAACGACCGACGGAGGAGGACCTTCAAATGCTGTTGCGCGCCTCTCGTGTGCTTGCGTGTATACGGTGGCGGCTACACACCGACATGGCCGAAACGCAAATGTCATTCAGTTCAAATGAGTTTCCTCCGTCCCGGCGGAAGGTTATCGAAAAAAGGCGCGACCTCGTTGGGGGAGCAGCAATCATCGACGCACTAAGTGCGGCAACGCAAAGCGGAAGAGGAAGTCCGGGGAGGAAATGCGCCGTTCACGACGCTCAACTCTCTCTCCTCTTCTGTTTTTGCTTCGTTTACACGCGCAGCTAAACGCTGTCTGCATTTACTGAGCTTCTATACAACAAGGATCCGCTATATAACCCTTTATTTTTCTTGACTTTGTGGGCGAAAATTGTAATGATAACAACCGATAATGGTCTTGTTGTTTTTTGTTATGCTATTCACTATGCAGGACAATGGACACAGCGTTTAGGGCGAAACCGTGTATACCCCGCACCGTAATTATCGATGCAATGCGACGTCCTTCGGCAGGGTATACAGTATACTATACCATACGATACATGATTCATATCGCTGCTTTATACCGATGAACGAGTATGATGATCGTATGAGCGGGCCCGTTTGCCGCGAGCCCTCGCATATAAGTTTGTGACCTCTTCAAAAATGACCTATAAAGACAAAAAAATCCACCGCATCCGTAATGGCTTTGGAGAAAAAGCCGACGAGCACGATGATTCGTATAGATTAAGAATGAAGCGGAACATAAAGAAACGGGAAAATAATCATACGATGCGGCACTCTGTCGTTAAGTTATCCGCACGGCGTGACCCCGGAGACAATGGAAGCGCGAGCGCTTCTACCAGTCGCCGCCCAATCAGCGAGCGATTGAGCGCACGATAGAAAGCGAAAGGTATACACAGTAGTGCACGCTTTTAACACTGCAGTCCTTCGCGATGATTTATGGCGTATATGCATTTACGCGTATATGAGCGAACACCTTGCGGTCTGTAAGCGTACGCATATATATATATATATATATATATATATATATATATATATATATATATATATATATATATATATATATATATATAAAAGCGTATGTGCATATGTTGTAAGCTGAACGCTCACTGCAGCGTTGTTTCTACTTCCCTTCGTCGCCTATTAGCATACGCCGACGCATTCAAGCATAACTGTCACCCTCGCAATTAAGACTTTTTTTTTTCTATTCGCCGCGTTTTAAGTCCACTGCTTGGAAAATCTGAAATGCGACTAATGCCGCAGGTGCGCTGCGGTATGATTACGATGACGTACGCGCTGCCATCCGCCATACATAAAGCGCGTTAAGAATGGCTCGTACTGTTGCGTTCGCACTGCCACGATTTCGACGACTCAAAGGGAGATAGAGCGAAAAAAAAGTTGCAAAAATAACTAAACGTATATAGTATATCCACCGTCGGAAGCGTGCGTGTTTGTTCTCGTGATATGATTTGTTGACAGTGACGCGGTCCTGTTATGCAGTACCGCGCCCACGTAGCAAGCCAGTCACAGACGCATGGGTAGACATGAAGAACAGCAGGGAGGATAGGCTAGTAGTATATGGCAGGAAAATACACTCATTTACAAGTAACGACTAAGCCGTTACGCCTGCGCCGGTCCTTGTTTTATGCACTCTCTCTGTGGTCGTTTGTTCGCGCAGTTAACAAAACGTTTTCTAATATGCACCAACTCACCCAACAACAAGTTCTTCTAGACTGAGTCAGCGTTTCACCTTAGGGCCCTGGGACATTAGTGTGGATGCAATCGCAAGCCACGAAGCCCCTTCCGTTATGCTCACGCCAGTCAGGACTTGTAAACATTATCTGAACCTTTTCTCAGTCATCTGGGCAAAATTTTTTTTCTCCTTTTGTTGGTCTTCTCACCGTCATGTCAACTGAAATACCTGATCTTAAGTAGAAAACACCAGTTTATCTGCTGGCTGACACTTTCACCTATCATTAAACAATTTCTCTCCCTCTCAGCAAAAGTTCGCCTGCAGTGTCACTTCAAATGAGTGCACGTTGCACGCCACCTCACCCCCCCCCCCCCCCCCCCGCCTCCATCAACAAGCCGCCACTGTAATTATAAAAGACCGAGCTGCAGTTACGCTAGCATCGTATTCCAAGATAAGCAAGTATAATGCCGGCGCAGTGGCTCGGCTTCACAGACATGCCGAGTCGCGAAGCGCGTGGCATCAACGACCTTTCGCAGTGCAGTCCTCCACTCTTACTTTTCCCGGCCGTCAACCGCTATCGTACTACGGCCGCTGCTTCAGCGTGATGACGCCGAACGCCGCGATGGAAGGAAAACAACGGCCGCCCGAGAAGCGAGCGGCGTAAACAACAGCGTCGCGGTAGTCAGCGCAATCACGCGAAATACATTCTCGCCCGCGCGCGTCTTATCGCCTCGCACCCGCGACCTCTTTCTCTCTCTCCCGTTCCTCTGGTCGTTCCTTCACCTTCGGCGTGCTGGTGTGAATGGCCGCGAGAGGAGAGGAACAACGGACGGGTGTTCATAAACTAAAGGAGCGAGGAGGCGCTTCGCTGCGAATGATGCAATCGGTATAGAGGAGGTTTCCAGTTTGACTGACACGGAGGAAGAAAGGTGGAAAACGGAAAGGGGGAGAGAACGCGGAACAAATGTGCGATTAGTAGGAGCAGCAGCAGCAACAGTGACGACGACAAACAACAACGAAAAGAAACGACAGTCACAGAAATTATTACACTGGGTCAGAAATTTTCATTCCCGACTCTCGCCGTCTGCCTGCTTAATCTGCTTGCGACAATTTCGCTTGAGATAAGAAATATGATAGTAAATAATCATAGAATGAGAAACATAATATCTTTTATTGATATAATGATTTTTGTCTCCCTCTAACCCGTTTCCTGATACGCGTTTCTTTTCTCTTTTTTTCCCCTTTCTCTCTCGCTCTCGCCCCTTATTGCGGTGTCTCGAAACTGGTGTCATCCTGACAATTCATTCCCAATGAATCCGCCTTGCGAGCTCCACGGCTAGAACTTGTAAATTTGCAATATGGGCCATATGGTAATAAGTTAAAAACTTAACTATGTTTCAATTTCATGCATTTCAATTTTTTGTGCATGTCCGCCTCTTCGAGTACACCCAATCATTGAGTGCAATTGTGCAACCTGTCACAGACAATCTTTGGAGATTTGTGAGAAAGTTCGCTGAAACACCCCGCATATACGGAAGCGTTTCTTTGACGCGTGTCAAAGAGCCCATTTTAAATAGCGCGTACAGCTGTCCAATTCGGAACAACGAACCATAGAACCCTAGAAGAGGCACGCAGGAAGCACAGCTTGTTTCTAAAAGGGGTCAGCCACAACAGCGCTTCGCTTTACAAACACACGAGACGGAATTAAATTAAAACAAATGCGTGCCGCAGCAGCGCCAGGGTTCGACAACCTTCTGCTCCCGGCAGGTCACGTAGCTATACATGCCAACGTCGAAGCCGTGACGCCGTACGTCTTCCGCTGACAACTCCCACGATCACGCGCAGTGGCGGAGCGTTCTAACAGCTATAATAATTGCGTAAGATTGTGTCGATTCGAGGGGTATACATGTCCTACAAGACATACCGTGCGTTTATTTAGGTGATTTCATGTGTTTTCTAACACACCTTTCGTTCTTCGTCTTTTTTTTTTTTTTTCATGAGCAACCAGCGCTGAAACTTCGCGTGGCAACAGAATGCGCCGTAACACGCCGCCTAGCGAGCGGAGGACACAGTTTTCAGTAGCACACGCTGCCGATTTAGGGTAAGCAGATTCACCGCTCACCTCGAGGCAAATGTGTCCAGCTCCTGACCCCACCGGGCATCGGCGTGCTAGAACGTGACCTCGCCTCGCGCGTGGCCAACGAAAGAGCTTGGTTATATATAGACGCAACAGGCCAAAGCAAACTTTGATGCGGGCGCGCGTCTGCCATCTTTCAGATACGCCCGTGCCATTTTCACGACCTCTCTACCAGAGGGTGGCAGCATATTGTTATGTGTAGCTGATGCGCAGGCCTGCGTTAGCCTGCGCGTGTAAATACACTGTAAATAGGCTTGTGCATCAGCTACACGTAACAATATTTTAGTTGTAGTATACTCCCACAGCCTTTCTGTTCCCGAACCCCTTCCCCGTGCAGGAAGCGTCCTTGGTTAACCTCTCTACCTTTCCCTTCTCGTTTCCCTCTCTCTCTCTCTTCCCCATGCAGGTATAGTATGTAGGCGCCTACCTATACGCCGGCAGAATCCTCTGTATTTCAATAAAGAGCTTTCTTTTTCTCTATCTAGTACACTTAAGCTACCGTGCGCCTCTTGTCCAGATATGCCCCCCCCCCCCCCCCCCTCTCCAAAATTTATTTAGACTCAGGTAAACGTTAAAGGACCCTCAGGAAAATAGCGGCCCACTGTAGAGTTTAAGCCACGTAATATGACACCAATTATTACTAGGAAGCTTTAGAAACTGCGCACCCAAGTGGCTCAGCATACCGGCATGTCAGTGGCAGTGTCCACTAACATATATCGTCAGTGGCACTGCGACGATAAGCTGTATAGACGCGAAGGACAGAACGCTTTCGGGATAGTCCACACACATGGCCGGTCTTTAGGTGCTGGACACCAGGTCCAGGTGAAGGAACGTGTAAAGGCCACCTCAGCCAAAAGTCTCCTGTGAGGTCACTCCTCCACCCGAGTGAGATTGGAATAGTTCTTTTCGCATTTCATTTGTTGAGGATTACGTATGCGCTTGGCAGCACAACAGAAGAACGATGGGCTTTCATAGAATGGTTCCTTTAGTGTAATACACAGAGAAAAGGACACAGACGCGTACGGCTCATTGCGCATGGTCGTTGAAAAGAATGCACAACGAATCACATCAACTCGCTTAGCAACAAGTTATCCTGTTCATAGTGGGATACATGGCGCTTGGCTCTGGAACGAGCAAATGACATCTCAGCGGACGTCACGGTCGCTATTATTACAAAATTATCCACCAAACTGCAAAAAAAAGAAGCGCGGCTCTGCTATCGCAAACAACAGAGACCAGAGGAGCTGTGGAAAGCCTAGTAAAGTAGTGGCAAACCACGCACTTAGTCTAACTTTTGCTAGGCTACGCGAAATCTCGGCTTCTCTCAGTCTAAACTCGAGATGTTCTCTTCTGCGATGCTTGGTTTCAGCTTCCCTGGCTCCCGCTTCAGTCTTTCGGAAGCGAAGAGTGTTCCACTTCTCTGGTCGAAACCTGCGGAGCCGCCGCCAGAGGCATCGGCTGCAGTCACGGACACAAGGCGCGTTCGGCGCGAACGCGGGGAAACGCGGTCGGCAGCAGCTCTACGCGCCCCACTACCACCTGCTTCACTCCTCCTCTTCACCTCGCATCCCCTATGCCTCGTGATGCTATTTTTATACTCTGCTTTTACTCTCTCTAAGCTCTCTCTCCCCCAGCTCGGCAAAGCTGCGGACGACGGAATGATCATTACAGCGAGGTTCTAACAGTTCCGCTGTAAAACATTCGTTTATGTGGCTTTACGTGCATGTTTAGATCTTAATTTGTTGTTGCGCTCGGAAAAGTGGCGTTTTGTAGTAAGTTTTGTCGTCCATAGGTGTCGCAAAACGAAAAAAAAAAAAAAAAAAAACCAAACCACGCGCTTCAGCGCAATGTGCCGCAAAAAAACTTCACTAAACGCGGCCTCTCAACAGCCACCAGTAGAGTACCCGCTGGCACTGTAGAATTGGGATTCAGCATACGTGACTTGGAATGAACTACGGCGCAATCTCGTAGACGTCTATTTCATGCGTAAGACTTTTATTCGATGCCAGCTAGAAGAGCGGGCGTTCTCCCTTTTATCAGTCATTCAGGCAGCTGTCAAGTGCGCTCGCACAAACTGAAGAGCGACGTGAAAGAGGTTAGTTAGACGTGCTAATCGCATTACACGCCATACCTTGTGCTGCTTCACTTGGCAAAATTTAGCCCTATCCGTCCCTTCGCTGTGATTAATCGAACATCGCGCCGTGTGACCTTCCTTGTAACAAACTTGACCTTCATACTGTAACCTGAGAAAACCAGCAAAAAAAAAAAAAAAAAAAAAAAGAAGGCAGACCACGGCGTTGTGGTGTCTTTTCTTTACTTAGTGTTTGCGTCTGAATTTTTTCGCTGGTTTTTCTCAAGTTACAGTATGAACCAACTGGCCAGCAAGCAGCACTTCTACTTGTCCCCCCTTTTCAGCTGCTTAGCCACGTGCGTTCACGAATCTCTCGTAACACTGAGCCCGTACGGAGAATAAGCGCAGTGTCTGATATATCGCGTAATGTGCCCTGACATTTCATGTACAGTTTCTTTTTTTCTTTTCTTTTTTCTCGTTTGCTCGCAAAATGAAAACTTTCGGTGCACTTTCATCCCCATCATCCTGCCGTTTGCCAGAGGCTTCCATACGGGATTTTTTGTTGCCTGTGACGCCCATATACAGACTTAGTCATGTTTTCTTCCTGGCAGTTCGCGGAACCGCAACCGAAGTCAGGTGTCTGAAGAAAATGAGCAAGTAAAATATAAGAAAAAAAAAAACAGTACCCCCTGCAAGCGCACACCAGCTGAGTGAGCTCATTTTAGGTCAACAGATCTCACAAGAGTTCTTGTTCTTGAATAAATTTAGAAACGACTTAGTTCACGACGGAACGCCTATTGTTTACATTTACAAAGGCCACCGCTGGGCTCTACGCCGGCTTTTCAGTGCCAAAGCTGACTCATTTCAAGAAAGTGACGTCTTCGATATGTCTCGGAAAACATGTTTTCCCGCGATACATATTTTCTCGGCACGCAAATACAGTTGCGCGCGGATATATCCGATCCGAAGGGGATCACAAAAAAATCGATATATAGGTATTTCGATATATATAACATAAAAATTTATGCAAAAATTTTACTGCTGTTGGTTATACAGAATAATTCGTTATATGTGGCGTCGATATATCTGGGTTCGAATGTAGCATCTCAGGAAACGCAACTGTACTATTAGATGCTACCGAACACTGACATCTTAGAAAAAGAGAGGCAGGTGATGGTATCGCGAGTTTGGCACTAAACGTTGTCTTTAACGATAATACCCTGTGCAAATTCACCCATGTCATATAAATTCGGTGTATAATACGTAACCAGGTGGCGCGCACCTGACGGACGTGCGCCAAGATAATTTTTTTTAAAGGGGACGCGGAATCCAGCAATAATAAAACATAGATCACTTTGGGGCCACAATAAACATGAGGTGGTGCGAGGAATCTGGAAACGGAGTAATGGTACCAGCGCTAACGTTCGCAAATGCCATTCTGTGCTTGAAATCGGACAACTTGTCGGGGCGGAAATTAACCAGAGTGCGGTGGGCCAACTGGCTTTGGGGGTCCACGGTAAAACCACAAATGAAGCAGTGCAGGGTGACATATATGGGTTGGGCCTCTCTTCAAGTACGCCAGAGAAGCGCAGAGCAAAATTAGTTTTGAAGAAAGGCTCAGGAACATGGATGAAAATAAATGGGCGAGTAAAGTCCACAAGTATCTGTACCTCAATAGCATGGACACAGAATGGACGAAGACGTCAATGGCAACCAAGTACAGGGTAATTGAAAGTGTAAATAGACAACCAGAAGTCATCAGAAAGAAAGTGAAAGAAATAGAGACAATGAATTGGATGCAAAGAATGGAAACAAAAAGGACCACGGAGATTTACAAGAATGGGGAGAAAGAAATGAGAAGCGAATGATAACACAAAGTATCACAAGTAAGATTACACAAAGGGCAGCGTCTTGCTATATGAGGCTCGAGCTGGTTACCTAAGAACAAAACCATACCGGAGCGAATATTCGCGACAGAATGAGCCATGTGCCTACCTGCACCAAAGATCCGGAGACCATTGAGCACATCGTAATGGAATGTGAAGGAATTCACCCAGTGAGACCCGTAGGTAAGGTCCACCTTCCAGAAGCACAGGGGGTTCAAAACGGATGGAATCATTAACCGGTCAGCATCGAGATAAGCAAGAATAGCGTCTAGAGTATTGATGGAAAGGAAGTGGGAAGAGATTGATACGACCGGACCCGTTACAGACATACGTAACCGTACAAGGTAGATATAGAAGTTTTAAGGAAGATTTAAAAGATTAAGGGGATGTAGGCAAAAATGCGAGACTGATAAACATGGATAGCATACCTAATTAGCACAAGCAGGCACGGTTGACTGCTTGTTGCCACCCCGTTTCAAAGGAGGATGCCAATAAATCATCATCATCAGCAGCAGCAGCAGCAGCTGCTGATGCTGCTGCTGCTGGCCTTCTTTCTGTGGGCCTAGCACCAACTAGGCCCATAGAAAGTTCTTCTATCCCTATACGGCGTCTCTTAATTTCTACGCAACTTACGAACGTCAACGCTTAGCCTGGTCTTTTATCTTTTTCATTCAGTGTTCACGCGTCTTTTTGTTTTATTAAATGTACATAAGAAGATGGCACCTGTAGGTGGCGCTGCCTGCTTCTCTTCTCTAATATAACTGTGCACAAAACGATGAAAATAACAGAAGCGACATGAAAAAAAAAAAGAAAAGCACAGTGGCATCAGCAGTATTCTATTGTTCACGAACGAAAGAAATGTTTCCGGAAGTTCAAAAAAGAAAATGAAATAAATGTTCTTAAGGAGATGTGCATTTGTCATTGTTCTTTTGGAGTCGTGCACATTCTTGTTTCCGTGGCTCTGGCGTCCGCCTTCGCGAGTGTTGCGTGTGGCATGTGGCACTCGAGAGAAACCTCGTTTCGCACATTCGCATCTTCGTAACGTCAATCACTTTTGTTCGCCAGCACCAGTCAATCGATCGACCAATCAAAACGGAACAGCTAGTCGTGTACACGACGCGCGCGGCTCTGTGATCTTTCGGCTAGAGCCAGCTGGCTTACGCGCTATGTAGTACAGCCCCGCTGGAAAAGGCAAGCGATGCTCCGTTAGAAAAAGAAAGCGGCAACGAAATGGAACAAACATCTGACATACTTTCGGCGTGGCCTGGTCCGGCCTCAGACAGACAGACAGACAGAAGAACTTTATTTTATTCTGGGGGGAGGGTGGACTAGCGACCCTCCTTAGGCGTCACCCACGTCGGTACCGGGAGTCCAAGACCCCCTGCCACCTCGCAGGCCCCCTGGATCGCCCATAGCTGGCTCCGAAGGTCGGAGCTCGTGATGCAGGTGTAGAAGTCGGTCTCGTCGATGCGATGGACCCTGGAGTTGATTTGTAAGCGGGGGCAGCGCCACATGATGTGACCAAAGGTGGCTAATTCGCCACAGAGAGAGCACTGAGGGGAGATATCCATGTAGCTGGCCATAATGGCTGGCGACGGAAAGGTGTTCGTTTGAATTAGTCGGAAGGCTATCTCCTGGCCCCTGGAAAGTTCTTTGTGCGGAGTGGGGAGGGTTCTCCTACCTAGCTTGTAGTGATTCGTGATCTCATTAAAGGTGGTCAGTGCGTCTCCGCCGGTAGCATCTCCAACTCCCGCCCCACACCCGTCGGGGTGCGGGAGGCCCGGTCGAGAAGGACCCGACGCGCCGGGGCGGCACGCGAGTCCTCGCGCCCGGGCGTGAGCCATTTCGTTGGGGTTGGGGATGCCGTCGACGGCCCCACCCAGATGGGCGGGAAACCACACCAACTCGTGAGAGTACACTTTGCAGTGAGTCAGAATCATGGCGGCCTTTTCCGCGATGTGATTCGAGTCGAAAGCCCTTACGGCAGACATGGAGTCGGTGAAGATGGTGAAGGTACCTTCCATTGTCATAGCGAGCGAAATGGCTACTTGCTCAGCGATGCTGGCGGACTTGGTTTGAACTGTAGCAGCATTGAGTAGCCGCCCTTCCCTGTTAACTACCGCTAGCGTGTATTTGTCTGCAGTCATTCTAGCGGCGTCTACAAAGATTGCGCCATCCCCCCGGCTGTCTAGCTTCTCTAGCATGGCCTTAGCCCTGGCTTTGCGTCGGCCCACATTGTGAATCGGGTGCATGTTTCTGGGTAGCTGATGAACTACGATAATTTCTCTAATTGCTTGTGGCAGTGGAGTTGCCCTTTCAAAAATAAGAGGCGAGTTGATGCCTGCCTTTTCGAGAATCGTTTTGCCTACAGTGGTGTTAGAGAGTCTGGCGACCTGTGCCATACGCTGAGCCTCGATCAGTTCGTCTATAGTGTTGTGAACACCCAGAGATAGTAATTTAGCTGTGCTAGTTCTCAAGGGGAGACCTAGCACCCGCTTGACCGTTTTCCTGACGAGTACCTCGAGTTTTTTCTTCTCTGCCGTGCTCCAATTGTGCATGGAGGCCACATAGTTTATGTGACTGAGAAGGAACGCATGAAAGAGACGAAGAAGATTGTCTTCTTTGATGCCGCCCTTCTTCCCTGAGACCCTTTGTATGAGGCGGATGGTGGCCGCTGTGTGTTGTTGCAGCTTCTCTATCGTGGCTGTGTTTCTCCCGTTTGCAGAGACTAGCATGCCCAGAATACGTAGTGTGTTTGCCCGAGGGATTTCCTCGCCGTCTGTCGTTCTTAGGTGTATATCCACCTCCTCTACCGGAATCCAGCCTTTAGGTCGGCGCCCCATACGTATAGGCTGGTATACCAGCAGCTCTGATTTGCTGCTGGATAACCGAAGGTTCATTAGTCTTATGTGGTATTCGATGATTTCGACCGCCTCTTGTAGTGTCTGTTCCGTTTCTCCCGTCGAGCCCTGAAGCGACCATAAAGTAATGTCGTCGGCGTAGATGGCTGAGCCTAGCTTTTTCATCGAGTCAAGTTTCCTGGCAAGGGGGGACATGTCGATGTTAAATAGCAGTGGAGAGATCACTGCGCCTTGCGGCGTCCCCGTACTACCGAGCGTGTACTCCTTGGATTGAACGTCCCCTATCTTAATGGTCGCCGTCCTGTCTTTCAGGAAGGCCTTAATGAAGTTATGAAAGCGGTATCCAAGCCCCATGTGAGAAATGGATGCCAGTATATGACTGTGGTCAATTGTGTCGAAAGCCTTAGTCAGGTCCAGGGCCAATATGACCCTGGGGTCCCTGGCCGAGGCGTCCAACACCTGAGTCTTAATGAGTAGCATGGCATCTTGCGTCGAAAGGTGCGGGCGAAAGCCTAGCATATTCGACGGGAAGATGTCACTCTGTTCGATGAATCTCGAGACCCGGTCGTTGATTACATGTTCAAAGATTTTTCCGACGCATGATGTTAGTGAGATAGGTCTGAAGTTTTCCAGTGTGGATTTCTTGCCTGGTTTGGGTATGAGGATTACCGAAGCGTGTTTCCATTCCTTGGGGTAAGTGCCCGCGCGCCAGTGTTTGTTGAACATGTCGGTGAGAAAGTCTACCGAATCATCGTCCAGGTTTCTCAGCATGCGATTGTTAAGTCCGTCCGCCCCAGGGGCCGACGTACTGTTGAGCTTGTGGAGTGCGTGCCTCACCTCCCATGATGTGATATCGCCATCTATTTCCTGTACCTCCCCTCCTTCGTAGGCGGACTGCTCGGGCTCGTCTCTCCCGACTGCTATTGGCAGGTAGCGTTGTGCGAGTTCGTCCATGAGTTCATATTTGTCCGTGCCCTCTAGTTCCCTGTGAACAAGGCGCTCAATGGCTGACCGTTGTGCACTGCGGGTGTTTCCTGCCTTGAGGAAATGTTTAAGCAGATTCCATTTACCCCCTACCCTCATCTGTCCGTCGACTTTGTCGCACACCTCAATCCATTGTTTCCTCTCCAGCTCCTGCGCGTACTGGGCTATCTGCGTATTAAGCCGCGCAATACGTTTCCTGAGCGTTCGGTTCAGTTTGTTCTTTTCCCATCGCTGTTTGATGGAGCGCTTAGCTTCCATAAGATGTGCAAGGTGGCTGTCCATAACCTCAATGTCGGCGTCTGTTTCTACTTCTTTGGTGGCGGCAGCGACGTCAGAGAGGAGTTTATCCCTCCAGTCGTCATAGCCACCCTCGCAAAGAAGATCCTTCCTGCTGACTCTGAATTTGTTCCAGTCTACTATTCTGTGAGACCTCGTACCTTTGCAACTAGCGCTCGGCTCATCCATTTACCACAACGCGATAATCGACCGCGCTGTAACAGGCTGGAAGAAACGCGCTCGGTGGAGTCAGCGGATTGACACGGATAATTTCTTTTCTTGGTGGTGATAACAACGTGGTTATCGCGCGCAATGAAATCGACGCGCCGAAGCCACGAAGGTGACAGCATGCTGTAAATACGTAATAGTTGCCACGGGAAACATACGCAGGGCTGCCGGGAATAGCGGAGAACAAAACACGATGATGAGATTGTGAAATTCGCGGGCCTATGTTGGTCATATATGGGAATGGCTATTTGTTACAGTTATGCGTTTAAAGGGACGCTAAGAAGTATCTAAGTTATGCTGTGGCCTCTGAGATCGCCAAGGGTGCGATCTCGGAGATCATGATTAAGCTGTATTAGCGCTCGTTCTCGTCGTGCGAGGGGGCTTGCTGAGCAAAAAAAAAAAAAAAAAAAAAAAAGACGCTGAAACAAAAGACGAGTGGCGACGCCACACTGAAGTTCCCGCGCTAGCCTTCCGTGACGTCACTATTTTTTAGTTTGACGGCATTTGCGCGAGTCTAGTTAACTGCATATCTATAAAGAAGAATGACATAGCATTACATCAAGCAATAAGATACTGTAGCAAACAAGCTTATGGAGCTTTTTTGCTACGCGAAATAACACTGAATACGAGAGGATTCTTTGATATACGTGACGTCACAGTGACGTTTCGGCGCTGCGGTATATTGGAGGGAAAATCAAGAAAAGTAAGTATGGCGTTCACTTTCTCGGAATCAAACTTCTTTCGTTAAATGAGCAAGATCAATGGCCTGAAAGAAAACTTCACAAGACTAAACTGTTTGACTGCAGAGTAATGTTTCTCTGCAGTTTTCCTTTAAACATAGAGGTTCCTGCGAAAATTACCAGAGTCAGCTATGGCGCTAATGTTTACAGATATGTAAATACCGTATATGGCAGCTGAGCCGACGTCTGAAGAATGGGCAACACGTAGTTTTGCCTAAACTTCCTTTTTTTCCCCGCTTGAAACGACTTCATGCGTTTGAAAATCCATAATTTTCAGCGAGATATAGCGTTGTGCGTTGTTACGATTGCCATTTAGCACAGTTGTGGCCGGCGGCTGTACTCGTGAAAGGATGCTGCGCAGGCTGTTACGTATCTACCTGGGCCAGCGTATAACTTGTACGTTCCCCACAAGGCAGCCCGTTTCATCAGCGTCGCCCAGTCGGCGACAGTGGTCGACACCGACGGTGAAAGCTGACAAGCGTCCCGAATCGGGAGTGCGCACCTGGATGTTGCCACGAGGCAGCGCCTTCATCAGCGACGCCCAAACGGCGACCGTGCCCGACATCGGCCATGACGAGTTAACGGGATTAAGACGAGAGGCCAACTTCCAGGAATTGCTACCGTGGGAGCGACAACGATCTCGGTTTCCCGGAAGACCACGCAGTGGCAGTAAAAGACGAGCGCGAGGGTATAACAGTAAAGGAGGGAAGACCGAGGGATTAAAAGGGGAGACCGGTGGGGCAGTGGAGGGAGGGGGGTCAACGTGACCTGATACGAACTGAGACGTTGAATGTGCTCCTCATGGAGTGGGCTTCCGTACTCGGAGCCAGTGTACATAGTGTAAATTAAACCATTTTCCTATTTCCTTCTACTGGATGTACTCATCGATGGGCTTGGTGATTTCTTGGCCCAAACGCCACCGAGAGCCGCAACAAGGCAAGCTTGCAGCGATGAAATGCCATTCATACCCCTTCGTATTTGCAAGGCCAGGGAGTTGGCGACTAGACCAGCGTCACCTGAGACTAATGGACATGCCATTATGTTTCGTATCTTCGGCTGTCCGACAGCTCAAAGCTGATGGGCGAGACGAATTCTGAGTCATCAATCTCGTGCGTCGTTAAACGAAATCGTCGCTCTTTTCCGTCACAGTATTGACTTTGACAGTCAAACAAAAGAGTTCACTTGAGACGACGACAACGCCGCCCTTCCTGGAAACGCTATTTAGCGTGAAGGCCCATCTCTCTGTCGAGCTGATCTTAATGAAAAGCCCCATCATTCTTGCAAAGGGGCCAACGGCAAGACTTTCCGTGGGAACGGATAAAAGCTGAGGTGTTCCCAAGTCGCCAAGTGGTTGCCCGTATGTCGGGCGGTTGCCGAACCTTGGAGGCGTAAACCGGCGGAACGATGCAACGTCAGGTGCGGGATTTTGCCAACGTTTCGGCGATTGTGATTGGACGAGAACAACAACAGTGAATTCCCCTACGAGAGAAAGGGGGAAAAGGAAGGGCTTAAAAAGCGGGCCTTCAATGCTCCCTCAAGGGGTGCAGAAGATAGCGCCAACCTTTTCTTTCTCAAATGAACCACTTAGTAGCGCTCATTCGTGCTCTAACGTTGAATCTCTCAAAATGTAAATGCTGTAAATAAACCCTTTCTTGCTCCTCTTGGACGTCGCCCCGGACCTCTTGATCGCCCGGCACCATGGCACATCACCAGCTACGTAAACTCGTAATGACCGCTCGGACACGAGTCGCAACAGCTGGTGGTTGATAGCGGTGGGATGGAACTTTTAGCCAACGCCAAACCCAACAGCGTGCAACGACTCGCAATAACCACGCCTGCCTGAAGACATGCTGTCTCGCTGTATTTAGAAAACTACGCTTCGAAAGCTAAAAGATAAAGCGTAACAAATAACCTCACAAGGACGTCCGAAACCACGAGAACGATGATTAGACAAATCCGTGTTCTATACTATATCCATTTTCCCGACGTAGCTGAACCAATGAAGCGGCATAGTTCTCTCCGTAGTAATCTCTTGCAGGAACTCTTTAAACGTGACGATGTCGATGTTCATACGACCACCGAGCGCGAACGAGCAACCCCGGAATACACTTAAGTTAGCAGTGATGACCTTTGCCCGCGCATAAGTGTACGCGACTCCATGGTTGCTCGAGGAAGCGCGCTGGCCCTTGACCAGCGCGCCGAAGGCGATCCGTGTATGCGTCCCTGCTGCAGCGTGTACGCCGCGTTAGCCAGTGGCTGGCGAATATGCGTGCATATACTAAAGAAGCGCCTCATCGCGGTGCACGTTCATCACGTGTGAGGTGGTGACTCGTGGCTTTGCTGGCGTGAAAAGTGGCGCACACGCACGTGGATCTTGACAACGCGCGCTCGAACTTGCTTCGTCCCTAACCCCTAACTCTCCGCCTTCCCTTCGTCATCACACTGCAGATGTTCTCACCTCCACGAAAATAAGGCCGACGTCTGTTAGAGGGACGCGACCTGACGGCTTTCGCCGGACCACACGCAGGTAGGTTTGAGTGGGGAAATGTGTCGGAGCTAGCACCTTAACCTGCGGTTTACCAACGTCCCCTCGCATGCGATTTCCGTTGCAAGGATGTGCACATCGATAGTGAGAGTGGAGATTCACGACGCCTCACGGCCTTATTGCATACTACTATATCGCGCTCGCCGAAGTTGTCGTTGAGTTCATAAATACAAATGCGGAGGAAAAACAAAATTGGACAGGGACCATCGGAGAACGATTGTCGCAAGTCAAGCGATATAGTTTAGCGGTGTAGATCTCCTGAGGTATACGGTGCTGGGAACACTTATTGGATAGCTGTATTGGTTAATGCACTGCCTCCAGAACCAGTTTGCATTACAAACTAGAGCACTGCACGGGCCCGGGCCGGCCCGGCCCGCGGGCCGGGCCGGGCCGTCCGAATCGTTTTGTCGGCGGGCTCGGGCCGGGCCCGGGCTTATAGCCGCGGGCCCGGGCCGGGCTCGGGCTTGAGGCCACGGGCCCGGGCCGGGCTCGGGCTTGAAGCCACGGGCCTCGCGCCGCTCGCCTTCGAGACACACGCGACCATTATGCATTGCATGGTTCAATGCATTCTGTGCCAAGCTGAAGTGTGCAAGATGTGTCGTCAGTCTATATTTATGTCCACTGCAGGACGAAGGCCTCTCCATGGATCTCCAATTAACCCTGTCTTGCGCTGCTGGCGTGAAACTGCGTGGTATCCATTTTGTAGCTCTAATGGTCCATCGGTTATCCATCTACGCATTACACGGCCTGCCAGCTCCATTTTTTCCGCTCAATGTCCATTAGAATATCGGTTATCCCCGTTTGTTCTCAGCACCGCTCTCTTGACTGTATATCACGATCTTGACAGATGAATCTAGCGGAGCTGTTTGCCTAATGTGTCTGCAATCCAAAAATGTGGGCCGATCCGGGCAGCAGTGCAGAAAGGGTCCAAGCGCAATGGAGCTGAGCCTGGATAAGTCGACTTGCTTCATTGATGCCAATCAATAGCTAGTCGATAATCGATCAATAGCCAAATATATTCCCGAAAATGCTGGGGATAACTTGGTAGTGCTTAGCCGCCCAAATCGTGGCCAATACCTTACGATAGCCAATAACCTCTCAATAATCAATAAATTCCGATAACTTGGTAGTGCTTAGCCTATCCCAAATACGTGGCCAATATCTTGCCTTCCCCTTCCGGGAAATGCTGGGGATGACTTGGTAGTGCGTCAGGACTAGCTAGGTGCCCATCATCTCCGCTGTCTCTTTAGCATTGCGCAGCCAGTGCAAGCACAGCAAAAATGTTCTCACCTCCACGATCTATTACCAGTGTCCCTAAGGCCCACGAAATGCCGACGTCTGACCTGACGGCGCGACGCCGGACTCACACGCATTCGCCGGACCACCGCATGAGTAGGGAGTGCGGAAATGGAGCTAGCACAGTCTACATGCATTCACTTTACCTGCGGTTTACCAACGTGACACCCCTCGCATGCGATTTCCGTTGCAAGGATGTGCACATCGATAGTGTTATTGTAGTGGAGATTCCGATTACTCACGGCCTTCATTGTCATGTCAATACTACTAGTATGCATACTACTCGCGTTTAGTCCTCGTCCGATAGTTTCATAAATACAAATGCATAAAAACAAATTAGGATCACTGTGGAACAAATTGGATCATGGGAGACGATTAGTCGCAAGCGAAGCGATTAGCTTATTACGCGGTGTAGATATCCTGAGGTATGGTGCTGGGAACACTTATGGATAGCTGTATTGGTTAATGCACTGGCCTCCAGAACCAGTTTGCATTACAAACCACATTAAAAACGATTAGGAGGTAACGTATCGTGCGCTGTTATCAGGAATGGCTCACTAAGATCACCACTTTGATTTCACTGGCTCCGCGATCAGCCCAGTTTTCCTCGTTGACGCAAGGTTGAGGGAAGAACCAAACAAAGCTTATCGTTCTCATTTACAACACGCCATATATAACGTGTCCGGATACATAGATTGACTCATATGGTTTAACGTCCGCACGGCAAATACGGGTTATCGGAGCCAATGGAATAGTTGGAATGGAATGGAAGCTCGGGAATAGTTTTGACTACCTGCGATCCCTTTTAACGTGTCTACACAAAGCATGGTATGCACGAGCCTGCGTTTTAGCACTTGGCCATCAACGGAACGCCGGTCGCCGCGGCCAGGGGTTCGAACCTGCAACCTCGCGGTCAAAAGCAGCCACTGAGCCACCACGGGTGGTACTATAACACAAAGATGCGAACACTACAGAAGTCTGACAGAACACTGAGAGTTAGTTTCGGCACCCGCACGGGAGCCGAAACGTTTTTTGCTCTTTCTTTCAATTTTTTTTTAATATGTGATCACACTCAGTGTTTTTACGTGCGCAATTAACTATGCTGTGATTATCCCAGACTAGACGAGCAGTCGTCAAACCCTAGGTTTCAGTTATAATACAACTGCAATTTTACAGGGCGACCGGAATGGAAGCAATAACGGAGCACTTGCAGAGATGGGGTAATAAGAGTGGCCAGCATACGCCGCAAATGGGCAAGCTGAACCCTAAGTTTCTGTTAGATAATCGTACACTTCGCTTTTTCCGGGCGAACCGGAATGGAAGCAATAACAGCACGTTTCCAGAGATGGGTGTAATAGTGGGTGTGTGCATGCAGAGAAACGCAGTCAAGTGCCAGTCAATTCTATGCGAGCAGGTCGCAAATGCGCTGAGCACGAGGAGGGTCCCTCGACACACTAGATTCGGCAATTCTTGCAAACCGCCAGTGCACGCGCGTTTAGATCGAGCGGTAACGTATACTTTTCTGTTCGGGCAAGTTGGTGCAACACACTCGAACTCAAGCAAGAAACTGCGCGAGAAGACGCAGACAGCTGGTACACATATAGCGCTGGTTCTGAGTGATGTTGACGATGATGATGATGTAAGCTCCCAAAAAACTTTGGGGCTTATCTTGTCCCACAACGATCATCGCCATCTGCCTTGCTTGCGTTTCCTTTCGCGATAACTCTGCGCTCGCTAATTTCCAGTCAGGAATGCAATGTCACGCTCATTACGCGCGCATGCCGTTCGTGACCTGGAAGTACCGGGTGCGCATCGTTAAAGCAAGGAAATGCGGGAAATGTAGATGACGATTATTGTTGTGGGAAGAGATAAGCCCCAAATGGGTGCAAACTCGTTTCGTTTTTGTTGTTTTATTGTTCGTTTTTATTGGCCGTGCCCACTAAGGGGGATAGGCCAAAATCGGGTGGAAGGAAGGAGCTTAACATAATTCTTATTTGAAGAGGAGGAACCTAGAATTAAGAGGAATAATAAAATACCATGAAAACTAGAATAGTACGCGAGTGAGCATTCAGTCAGACTACTGAAGAAAATGTATGTATGTATGTATGTATGTATGTATGTATGTATGTATGTATGTATGTAGGTATGTATGTATGTATGTATGTATGTATGTATGTATGTATGTATGTATGTATGTATGTATGTATGTATGTATGTATGTATGTATGTATGTATGTATGTATGTATGTAGGTATGTATGTATGTATGTATGTGATGTATGTATGTATGTATATGTATGTATGTCAACTACACGTCTTCGCCCTTCTTATGGGGTTTAACTCTGCGCTTGGATCTAATTCGCACATGCGGAATCTCAAAACTGCGTTAGATGTACATAGAGAGAGACAAACGTTGGTATATGAGGCACATTGCGGAACTGGATCCGGTCAAAAATAAGCGGTCCCGTTTAAGCCCGCGCGCGCTTACGCTCGACGGCGAAACGCAAGCGCGATGTACTGCGAAGACACTCCGGAGAAGAAGAAAAAGAGACAAATATAGACACCGATTCGAAGTAGAAAGAAACTAATCAGAAACACGAGAACGAAAGCAGCGGGGCAAGCGAGACGTGGCGCACGCCATCAGCTACTCGCGTCAAACGTCCTTCAAAGCGACGGCGAGATAGAGACGTCCATGGGTTTCCCTGATAATAATACTTAACGGCCAGGCGCTGCCTCTCGTTATAGGATCTGCGAAGTTGCGCGCAGCGCAGCTGGAGTCATGGAACGAGCGATTGAAGTTTCTGCCAGAGTCCTTTCTCGGCGATGTGTAAGTGAGAAGAAGTTACCACGACGATACCCGAAATAGGGCAATATGAAAGCCCGCTAACTGTCTTTTGAAAAAATAAATTGAATTTAATACAACTTGAGTCCCAACGAACTTGCGGGCGATGGGAAATGCAGCAAGGATTGTGGTGGTACACGGGGAGGGGTCCTGATTAATTTCGACCTCCTTGCATTCGTTAACACGCGTACAAAGAACGGTGCAGATCCGTTTGTTTGTTTGTCTCCCCCCCCCCCCCCCCCTTAAATGCGTGAGCGTTAAAAAATAAGAGGGTTAGAGGGTTATTCACGGCGCATTCGCGGAGTCACTCCCCTCATCATTGGCAGTGTTCAGGTCTTTGACACGTTCCCCAACACGGCTGTCATGAAGTCAGGAAGTGAGAGGCGTAAGAAATGGAATTCGTTACCGCGTGCTTCTACATGGTAGACGAACATGCAAGGCATTTTGAGGTAATATATCTTTACACATCCGACTGTACACATCGACTTTACACATCCGCCCTGGCCAGAAATTGAACCCGCGACCTCGTGCTGTGCGGCTAACACAGTGCTACAGACCGGTCCTGCCTTAATTCCCTTTTTTGGGCTCCTCGTCGGCAGGAACGAGGCAGGGCGGTTGCTGACGTCACCCGCGTCGCATTCTTCTTTCCACGGGGGAAGACCTGGTGCCGCTTGAAATGACCCGCGTCTAATTGATTCGTCGCGGCAAAGATGGGCGCTTCTTGAAGTCCCCCCCGCGTCGAATTCTTGATTTGTCGCGCAGAGGTTGGAGCACCCGTCGCCTCGATGATAGGCACGTAGACACGGCACAACAAGGCTGACATCGACCACCAGCATCACTGCGGCGCGTGCTTTCGTGGAAGAAACCTAGCTGGCACGCATGGAGGCAGCACTAACACCTAGGGCCAAAATGACAAAGCTTCAGGTTCACCTGCGATCTTTGTCACTGGCCGGCCGACTTCGATAACCGCATGACAAGCATCAGGATTGGCTGGAATATTCTCTTACGAACAATTCTAGCGTAACAGCTCTTTGTGAAGACGGGCCCAGGCTCTTATCGAACAAACAGGTCTCTGAAACATAGCTTCACCGACGTAAAATGTTCGGTGAACAAAAGATTGATTGATTGATTGACTGACTGACTGACTGACTGACTGACTGACTGACTGACTGACTGACTGACTGACTGACTGACTCATTCATTCATTCATTCATTCATTCATTCATGAATAAATGAATGAATGAATCATTTATTGATTCCTTCAGAACTTCAGAACTTGCACGAAAAAAAAATTAACAAATCAATATGCTCTTGAGCGTCGCCTGAACCTCCGCAGCGCCAGGGGCATTGCGCATGCGCAGGCATTTGTCCCATCGTTTCTCGCTTTCGATGCGCTGGTTTGGCAAATTTATTAACGAAATGCGCTAAAAATGCCGCCTGCGGATTCGGTCACGTTCCGGCCAACAAGAAGAGCCGGCAAGGGCGATACCCCCTCAGGTGACCACGGACAAACAAGACACCACCCGCTGTTTCAGCGTTCCATTAACCTTACACCAGGCGAAGCTATTTCGGCTCAGCTACTCGAGCTATCGATTTGCGCGCCGCCGTCCGCAGCTGCTGTCACACAAATCTGCTGTCTAAGCGCGCGGCATCCACGAACAGTTCGCCGCTCCACACACACACACAAACACCATATTTTGCATGTGATACAGACCCTCGCCGCATACGCGCGCGTGATCATTGCATGCGCATTCACACACACGGACATCTCGCAGCTGATCGCCACACACATCTCGTATACCTGGCCACACAGGCGGCGCGCAGCGCGTATGTGTGGCCTCCGAGATTTCAGCGCCTGCTAGATCACGAAGGCCACAATGTATATGACCGTGACCTCCGTGACGTGCATCGTGACGGTAGCAGTTGCGTCAAGCGGGGGTGCGAGCCCCCGTCCACCTTTCCCTAAAACTTTCTAGGGTTATTTTAGGGAAATTGTACGTTTCCCCAACGTATCTAGCATTTCCCCTGCCACTGTCATCACCGGCTGGATCCTACACTGAGGCTACAAATTCCACCGAACTTACCCCGCCGTGATGCAACTTTACTTTGCCGCCTGTGGTTAGGGGTGGCTTTTACGAAAGCATACTCATTCCTTCTGGGCATGTCCGACACACCAATCTGTGACTCGTGCAACTGTGAGGAGACGGTGGAACACGTGTTGTGTTTTTGTCATCTTTATGAGACGAACGCGACATTCTCCGGAGTGTGTTAAACAAATTAGACAGGAGACCGTTTTCAGAGACAAAGATTCTTGGACCGTGGCCCCATGCATCGCAGGCTCACAAAGCGACGCGGGCATTGTTAAAATTCATGAAGTCGACTGGCCTCAGTGACCGACTGTGAAGTGTAGGACAACTGCACGTGTTCATACTGCGAGTACTTTCTTCCCTCTCTCTCCTTTCCTTTCATCCCTTTAATCCCCTTCCCCCCGTGTAGGGTAGCAAACCGGACGTGCGTCTGGTTGACCTCCCTGCCTTTCCTTTCTTCTTTTTCCTCCTTCCTTCCTTCCCCTGCCACTTATAGAGAGTATAGAGTCGCTCCAGGCATGGGGATAAGTCGTGAAAGTTTGACTGCCGGTGGTACAGCTGTCAATTTTGAATTAATAAATATTGTGGCCAAATGGGTATATTAGCTAGGCAAATATGAAAAGGCCGGTACACAAAAAAAAAACTAAAAGAAAAGAAAGGTGTCAATGACGCGTTATATGTCACAATGAAAAAAAAAAAAAAAGAGGGGGGGGGGGAGAGAAAAAGATTGGGCGTTACTTTAGAGCGGTATTGCCAATAAAATCTGCATTCTCTAAGCTATAAGACGATTACTCCACCGCGTTAAGGACGCTCCGGACAGAAAATGCCGTTTTCGTGTTGCATAAAAGAAAGAAAAAAACACATAGGAAGAAGGACTGCCGGTACAGGGCATATTTATTGGCCACTCGACAAGCAGTCGGCAGCCGTGCGTGCATCTCAATTAATTTCAGTGAAGGGAGGTGAGGGGAGAGGTCGTCGCTGGGGTCAGATGTGCCGAGTGCTTAGGCAATGCCTAGGCGCACGCGGCCATAAGCCACACTACGTTCAGTGAATGGGTAAGATTTATTGCCTCTGCGATGAGTAATAGACTGTCGTGCGCGTGCGTTAATGGGGCTCTGCGACACCCCCTCTTCGGTCTGAATCCTTCGGGATGCCTGGTGGCCCTGTTCTTTCTTTATTGACACAATAAAGAGAGAGAGAGATGTATGACGCCGGCTACACATTTTCCTGTTATCACGTGCGCTACCCTTCTGTATTTGTCGTCAAGCTTCAAAAGCAACACCTTCTCTCGTGAACAGGCAGTCTTGTTACACGCTTAGTTTTATACACTTAAATGAAGACCGAGCCCGAAGCAGCTTATGCCGCCACACTCACCGGTATTATACAATATAATCGTCAAAACAATACATTGCAAAGCAATTATAAAATCAACAAGGCGAACAGGAACGACACTATCACTGCACAAAAAAGTAAAAAAAATAAAATAAATACAGATCGTGTATAACGGCTGAACGCGAGCGCCAAGGAGAATCGTCCGGTCTAGACGAACGCCTTTGCAGTGATTGCCTTTGCACCAATGAGGAATATTTAACTAAGCTACATCTTATAATTCAGACTTAAAACTAGAAAAAAATTGCTCAGCTTTAAATCTGGACTTGACTCCAGGCTTATAACCACGAGCAAAAAGAAAGAAAAGAATTTATAAGGTAGAGAGAGTGCGATAGTAAGACAGGTGCGTCACCATCCACCAGTTCCCGCACTGGCTCACCATGACGTCACTGATTTTGAGAACGCGCGCTCCGGTAGTTAAATGTTTATCAATAAAGAACGATATAGTATATCGAGTTCGAAAGTACAACCAAAGTCGCAGCTTGGCAAACTATGAAAAGTTTTCTGCGAGATAACGAGTGAAATAGTGAAAAAAAAAAAAAAAAAGAAGTGCGCGTAACGTCACTGTGATGTCACAAGGCAGTGGTTGTGGCGCGAAATTCAAAGCAGGACGTTTGGCGCGCCGACTTTCTCCGCTAATAATAAATATTCCCGCGCCAAACTAAAGCGAATCAATTGTAATTAAACAGTGCGTTGCTAGTGTAAAATGATCTAGTGATTCGATTCAATCAAATTATTTCTATTTTCTTTTTCTTACGTAAGAAAAGAGAAGCCACAAGAAGCCTACCACACTGAGTATTTTGGCAAGGTGGCGGCTTGCCATGACAGCAACGAGTGGTTGGCAGAACAAAAGCATAGCAATACACAACACAGAAGCTTCTTGGGTGGTTTGAAATTTCATGGACGCAGGAATGGGCAAACTATACGGCTGTTCATAAACAAGTGAAAATTTTAGCAAAACAACCAGTTCCGCTGAGATATTACTCCAGTCTTCGATGCTCAGGTGAAAATATGCATACATAAGTAGGTTTGTCCTGGAGTGATGAGAAGTAACATTACACGGAATGTCTTTGCGTGATGAAACGCAATGCGTACGTTGAAGACACGTCGTGGCAGATTGAATAGAAGAGCTTAAGGCGCTGATTATTGCGCTGCTGAGCTAGAGAAACCCAGCCGAGATCCTCCTTTATTTTTGTAGCGCTTAAAGGCCGTCGTATCTCATGGCACCTACCCAGAACAAACCAAGCAGTGATTGATTGCATTCGTTCAAGATCATCCACTGTGTACTGCGAAAAGGATCCCTAAAGGATCCTTAAAGAACAGGGGCAGCCCCGAAAGAACAAAGAGACAGGCAAGTTGACGAGAGGTGCGTTAAATAAACTAAGTTCCGCCGCAAGGTCCCACGTCAAGCCAGCTTCGAGAAATGCACGCGAAATAATACGGATAACAAAAATAAGGGGACGCCCCAGTGAGGTGTCAACGGTCAGACAGGAGGATTCGTCTTCGTCGAACGCAAATGAAAAAAAAAAAAAAAAAGACAAGTCGATCAAGTCATCATGTTGAAAAGTTGGCAGCGGGCTGGTGAACTGGGGAAGACACGTACACTCTTGCAGAAACGTTGGCACGGGATTGGGCCTCTGACGAAGGCTAGAGTCCACTTCGAAATCTCGGACTAAATGGGCACGAAGAAAACACGGTATACGAGGAAAGACGACAGGGCAGAGCGCTCGCTCGCGCGACTGATTTGTTTGTTACGAAATTCGCGGCCTCTATAACACGTGCCGAAATCGAGCCGGGGAGGAAAAAAAAAAAAAAAACTCGAAACTTGCGCGATTTGACATCTAAATCTACAAGGTAACAACTAAGCCTCGAGTACAGTTCTATTTCTTACCGAGATACATATAATGTGACTCTCCACGTCCAAGAAGAGAGCACAAGACTGGGGAATACAGGAACGCCGTAATCTCTTTTTCTGTGACAGACAGAGCAAGACCCTTGTGAGTGAGCGCTCGAACTGGAGTATTCTCTGTCTTTGTCTCAAAGCTTCGCGACGAACTGCATCCAATTTCCTCGAACTTGTTCTACCCTTCTGTCGAAACGCTGCAGAAAGCGAAAGAGATGCGCCCTTCCCCCGTTTTGCCATATTTCCCGAACAAGCCTTCCCCTTCCGCGCGCTATAACAACGGTAAACCAGCTCTAAAATGCGACAGGAACGCAAGAAAAAGGAGATCTGGCAACACGGCGCTGTACTCATAGTTCTGAGCTGCAGAAAATTCAAACAGTGAGCGCTGGTCCAGCATCATCATCAACAATTATATCATCTCTTCGTAGCTATAGCGTATCTTTTATTTTCGTCCAACATATCATTGTACACCCTATGTATGTATCACTGTCATAATTTTACTTAAATGTATATGTTACGCACTTCACAGCGAACGTCTTTAGGCCAATGTATACAGCCGCGTCACATATACCATTTGATATTAACCACACCATCGACTGTACATCATACCATTAGAACGACCGAAAGCTGAGCTAGTTGGTAAGGGTTCATAATGCAAAAAAAAGAGAGAAAAAGGTAAGGCGTGCAAACACGGACGCAAGAGGAGAGAAGTAGACAACACAAACGCCTTTTTTTTTTTTTGCATTATCATACCATTATTTGGCGCTCTTTGGCACGCTTACCTGGTCCTTGCGCCGCCATACAACCCCATTAATCATAATTAATCACCATAACGTCAAAAATGCACCTCTGACGAAGACAAGTCCCACTGCCGAAACGTCAGCTTCAACAACATTCGTTGTTCGACTACAGTGCTGATCACTTCAAACCTCCATCTTCGTGCGAACATCCGTCTCGTTTCGCTACAAACCTCCCAAGTGTTAAGCGCCACTTTATATAGGACTGGCTTCGTCAAATGTGACACACGCTGCAAGCTACTTCGCGGCCTACGAACGGCGTGCGCGCCCCGTCCATCGCCGTGGTGACGGCGTCAAGGACGCCACCGTCCGTCCGTCCGTCCGTCCGTCCGTTCGTGCGTGCGTGCGTGCACGCGAGGGCAAAACCAGATTTCCTCGTCGTCGCCGTCGTCTTGGCGCGAACGCGCCGACGAAGCTGAATCGATCGGAGCCCCCGATAAGGCAATCGCCACTCTCGCCGGCTATGATACGTAGCAGCGCCGACCACCAATATCCAACGGATTTTCGTCACAGGCGGGACATGCCTCCCCGCACGGGGACCTTCCTTTCGCGGATCGTCAGCGCACACGCAACCGCAGCAGAGAGATAGCACGACGAGTACGTAGTATATGTATATGCATTCGCGCACGTACATGCCGTGTGCGTATTTTGTACGTCTTTGAGCCAGTGGCGGCCTCATTTCCCCGTTCTGCGAGAGAACGTAATTAGAGTGTCTTTATTTCCTTCTCTCTATTAAGCCGTACCCTGCCGAAACGCAACTAGTGTTGAAATTCGCGGAACTTAGGCTTCCTTCTACATTCGAAAGTCGATAGTCACCGCCGGCGCGACAAGGTTGTCGCGGAGCTCGTGTAGAGACGCTGGCTAGGCTGATTGTTCTTGTCGCTTTATTTATTTATTTATTTATTTATTTATTTATTTATTTATTTATTTATTTATTTATTTATTTATTTATTTGAAATCGAAGACGCTCTCGGAGACAGGCTGGCAACCGCTTCCGGAAGCTATAGGGGCACAGCGCCCGCCTACCTCAAAGGAAAGGGGATTGATGAACAGCACAGGGAGACGACCACGGAGGAATGACCACCCTGGTCAATTTGCCGCCATGAATTGGATGTTCTCGGGAGAAGAGTTGCGGAAATCAACGGTAGCCCGTATTTGAAGCGACAGGGCTAAATGTTTTGACATGTGTGCCTGCTTTTTTTTTTTTCGTCGTACTTCATTAAAGCATATATTTAAAAAAAATCTTCGTAATGACATTTGGTACATAGGATAATATGCCTGCGTATTTTCGCGCTTTCGCTTGTACGTTTCACTGCTTTGGTTATAACGCTGTAGAAAGGAAGGGAGGAAATTAAAGGCAGGGAGATGAACATGAGCGAGCGAAAGAAATAGATAATAGAAAAAGCATTCTGGTTAACCAGAACACCATAGCCAAGGTGCATGCTTGCTTCAACAAGCGCACTATATAGTGCTGTATAGTGTAGCATCTTACTTTCTTTGTGAGAAGCTCCCACGTGTTTAAGCTCAAATGTCACGCCTTGTATCTACGTTCCGAACATTGATTGATTGATTGATTATTTGAATAATTTATTATTTGACTCTAGCGTTCCAACGCAACATATGGGGTTATGAAAGGACTAGTTTGGACTAATTTTCATCACCTGCCTTCTTTTTAAAGAGTGCACCTAAATCTAAGTGCGCGAGTGTTTCTTGCACATCGCGCCATCAAAATGCTGTCGGATTTCGAAATGAGAGACAGAAAGGGAGAGAGAAAGAAATAACAAAGGAAGACGTATGAAACGAGAAGCGGTGCAAGATGCTGGAAAAAAAATTTTGGTCAGCGCCACCACGCAGTTGGCACCGTTGCCGCAAGGCGACTTTCACCAACTCCAGCATTCACTTGTTTATTTCCCAAGGCCTTTCTCCGAGACTCAAATGCGTGCCAGCGTGGAAATCGCTCTCGTTACAACTGCTTCACAACAATTTGCCCGCCGACAGCTAACGATTGCAAATTTCCTAACTTCAGTGACTATAACCTAACCTAAAGAATGGAGTCGTAGGTGTCCATTCTTTGCCGACCTCCCAGAATGAATGTGCCAAGGAGACACGAGTGGCGTGTAGGTTTAAATATGTTAATAGAGATAGCGGCTCCGTCCGCAACAGACACCGCCTCTTCAAGCGCGGCCCCTTGATGGAAAGCCATTGCAACGAAGTTACAGTCAGGGTATACGATTTTATCGGAGTTTCAACTGAGGTGCAGTGATTGCAACAAGATATATACTCAGTCGCGGTTATATCATTCGCCATTGTGGTTGGCAGACAGGATTGCCACTGCGTGTGTCTGCGGCGTCAATATACGGTGTGTCGCTATACATTGTTTTAATGCTAATCGCATTAATGTAGGGAGCAATCGTGAGATGAGTTGTGCGGATTATTATTTTTTTTTGTATTCACTGAGTTCATTTAAATAACCGTTTCAACAATAATACAATCAGAAGACGTCCAGAGAATATGGTTGGAGACCGACCAGCGGAACGTTTTCGCAAAGCGAATTTATTTTTGTGAAACTTGATGCATTCGTAAATATATCGTAGAACGAGCCCGAATTCGTAAACTTTAAGAAAAATTGGGATAGTTAATAGGTATGTGCATGAAGTTCTTTTTCTTTTTCATTTTTTTTTTTGCCTTTCTGAATCAGAATCAGAATGTTTATTAAGTTCATTTAAAAGTTACAGAGTATAGGATAAAAAACGTACAGACAAGGGTCCCACAGTCAACGACTGTAACGGTAGCCTTGCTTATTCAGTAATGTAGTGAAAATATACAAGCAGAAACGAAAACAATAAAACGTAAACTAATACATACATGTACAATTACAAGAGCGATCTAGACAATATAACTTTACAGCGCATAATCAACAATAAAAAACGGAAAAGAAGAAAGAATCACTGAAAGGAATTAGACAACTCTATAATAAATATAGACAAACGTGCATGTGGGTAGTAATAGGAATAAAAACATGCACGAGAAAAGATGTTTAGAAGACAAAGTCAAATAAATTAAGACACACAGTCTCTTCGGAAATAACCGGAACAACACGAAATTAAGTTTAAAAGGCAATAAAATACCCTGATGCCTCGGGTAGTTCACACTGTCGCCGCTGCTTGACGGAGCAGCGAGAATCGTCAAAAAGAAATATAAAAGCGAGAATACAAAGTATAGCTTCCTAAGACCACTTGTACAATACATTGAACATTGACTTCTGCATTTTTTTATAAGTTCACTGGCAAGTGATTACGCAAAATTTTCAATCCGGGTATAAAGTAAGGTGCATGTGTAACGGTAAAGAAGTAGTTTTACTCATATTCTTGTCACCCGCTTTCGATGAATTTGACACTCAGTTGATCTAGACGTCTGTGTCGTCCCAGGTGTCCGAAAGCTAACTTGAGGTGTGTTTCGAAATCGCTGCGATTGAGTGAAAATAGCAGACGAGCCAGCAACATGGCTACAATGTACTACACGTAGTTGTATCCCTCATTTCTGCGCTTAAGCACTGAAACGCAGTGTTTACCATAGCAAACGTGAGGAGATGAGATGAGGAGATGTTCACGTACACGGAGACGCAGTTTTTGGCATCTAGCCGTGGTATTAAATTTTAAAATAGTTTCTGAAGTTCATAACATAACAGTAGACAATGAAAACTACCTTGAAGAGCGGTTATATCACACAGTTGTGTTCGGGTCTCAGGAGTATATATATAACAAAGCAATGAACAGGCACCGTGCAACGTGAATGGAACAGTTAAAGAGGACAAGGGCCTTCCCCTGTTGCGTGTCTGCCATGCCCCCCCCCCCCCCCCCCCCCCCACCCTGCGTCAGGAGTCGCTGGCGTGCGAAGGAGTTAGCGGTGTTGCTGCCCAGGCAGCGCGGTACGCGGGGCTATAAATAAAGGCGCAGCTTGCAAGCGTCTTCTTCGAAGGGGCCGGAAATACCGGGCCCGTTCGCTCGCAGCGACTCGCATAGAGCTAGCCGCCGATTGCTCTTTTTAAAACGACGCGCTCTCATCCGAAGGCCGACGACGGCGACGCGGTTGGGAAACTCGCCTGTATACATACGTACGTACACACTACACGTGAGTGAAAAGAGCTCGCCGACGATTCCTGAACTGATATCCAGTCAGTTCAGGCGACATCCAGTCAGAGATGATGACATCTATACGTATACAATCAAGAGAGAAGTCCAAAGGGTGATGGAGGCCTGAATGCGATACATACGTACTACACGTGAGTGAAAAGAGCTCGCCGACGATTCTTGAACTGACGAACGGCGACATCCAGTAGGAGATGATGACATCTATATATATATATATATATATATATATATATATATATATATATATATATATATATATATATACAAACAAGACAGAAGTTCACAGGGAGATGGAATCTTGAAGCGATGAGCTGTGGTGTAACGAAGAATGACGCTGGAGTTAACGTTTCGACAAAGGGCCTTGTCTCCGTCAGGGCAGCAGCCATCACATCTATGCCTTAATGACATCAGGATATTTTCCTGGCTTAAATGATTATCAGTTCGTTTAAGGCGGCTTAGACTGCGTGATATTATGCGTGCTGCTTATCCCTGCCGCGTGTACGGCGTACTTAACGTGCTCAGTCCAAGTTGTCAACTTGAGATTGAGGCTTCCGATTCAGAGGCGGTTGTGTATATATAGTTAAGGGGATGTGCTTAAACGTCAAAACTATATCGCTCTGAGATAAAGCTAACCAGACTGATTTCAAGTTGAGAATTTGACGTGACACATCATAAGAGATCCTTCCGGGGAAAGTATATGTTGGATTGCTTTCGTTAGAACAGAGAAAAAAAAAAGTACGCGTTAAAAATGATCACTGTCAGTCAGAGATGTGTAGGTCGACTGACTCCCCGTTTCTCCTGATCTTACACTAATCGGTTTTAAGCGCCACGGTTGCGGCTCTCGATTATACACCCTTAATACAGTCGCTTATAACCCGTACCCAAACCTCAATTTAATGATCGTCTCTGCACTCTCCCGCGTCACAATGCGGTCGTAGCACGCAGTGATCGAACCTGCGAATTTAATTACGCTCATCAACCGAACGTAAGAGCAAGTGACCGAAGCTATAGTGTGCACCCATGCATATATATGTCCATTCGGATACTATATATATATATATATATATATATATATATATATATATATATATATATATATATATATATATATATATATCGTCACACCACCCAAAATTCCAGCCGTATATCTTCGGTGAAGTTGTTGCTGTCGTACGAAAAATACTTGCCCCATTGGAAGAAAATCTCTCTAGTACGACACGTACAGTCGGCGTCAAAGGTTCGCTGGATTGGTTCATCGAAAAAGGAGAAATTCCTAATTTTACTAATTTATTTGGAAAAAAATAAGGGAAAATAAGGCGAATTTCACCCCAGTTTTTCCTTGCATTCCTTACACGACAGTACGACACTATAACTTGGTCGCGTACATTACACTACTGCAGGTACGAAACTTGAACTGTAGGCGGCTTTTGCCTAGGTTCGCGAAATCAATCAATCATTAATCAATCAACCAATTAATCAATCAAACTAATTTACTGACAAGACATCCAGCGCCCCGTAAAGCTTTGACATCGAATGCGCATTCCTAGCTGTGGTCACAATAATATATTTAAAAAATTATGAGGTTTTACGTGCCGAAACCACGATCTGATTATGAGGCACGCCGTAGTGGGGGACTACGGAATAATTTGGACCACCTGGGCTTCTTTAACGTGCACCTAAATCTAAGTACACGGGTGTTTTCGCATTTCGCCCCCATACGAAATGCGGCCGCCGTGGCCGGGATTCGATCCCGCGACCTCGTGCTTAGCAGTCCAACACCATAGCCACTAAGAAACCACAGCGGGTCACAATAATATAGTCGTATAGCGAGGATCGCCTCTAGTAGTTACGACAGACAGCCTTAAGACAAATTACGACAGAAATTTCTGCCGTACCTTGGGAAATTGCATCTGCACCTATTTTCTTCGCGGCGGGAATGTATGGAACTCTCTAGCGGAGTCCTTTCCACCTCCCACAGCCCCCCCCCCCCCCCCCCCCCGCCACACTCCTCTTGCGCAATACGCGACGGCAAGAGTGAAAGCAAGGAATAAATAGAGTAGCTTGCGCGATCAGCCTGGTGACGACACTGACGACAAGCATGTGCGTCAATGAGGAAAGTCAAAAGAAAACAAAAGATAATGAAAGGAAAGGTTAAATTAGATTGAGCGACCAGCACGTATTGAGACACTTTGTCCTATAAGCGTTTGCGTCAACGCTATTTCCGCACGGTTCATCTCGACAAGGTCGTCCGTAAACAACACAAAAGGAATGGACGAAGAAACGAGCGAATGCTTACGTCTTGCAGGCACCTTCTATTTCTTTTTCTTCTTTTTGCATACACTATATATACCTACAGCTTTTCATTTCATTTCATTTATTGTCACCTTGAAGGCCCGAAGGCATTACACATTACACATCATATTGTATTATCACGCGCAAAAGTCCGCGCACAATAGTGCGCGAGTTGGCAAGATGCGTGGGCGGCAGTTCGGAAAACAAAAGTACACAAATAAAGACCAGAAAACAATTGATATCTAAAATAAACGTGTTCAGTGTTGCATCTGGTATGCTGCATCCAGTGCATACATACACACCCACGCAAAGAAAGAGGTCGTTCCTACAATGCGACCAGCATCTGCAGGGTGTCAAATGTGCGTGCGCGGTTAATTAATGCACTCCTTTATGCATCTGCGGAAGGCAAGAACAAGATAGCATTCCGTGCACAAGAAAAACTCTTTCACCATAACAGCACGGACTGTCGTCGAGGCAAAACTTATACCCCTGTCAAGCGGGCAAGTTAAGTGCACTTACGGGGAGTGCACTTCGGGACCTTGAGTGACACTTTAGGCTACGCGGTTCTAAACGGGAAAACAGAGTGCACTCGCAGTAAAAAAAATGGCGACAGACTACGAGCGCGTTTTGTGAAAACGTAGATTAAAAAGAAAAAAGTACTTCTAAAAAGTGATTGTCTTACGTTGTATCATTAATTAAAACAAACTTAATATATGTTTTTTCAACAAAAAACTAAAATATTTTTATTTAAGATGTGACAAGTCAATGCTGGCCAAGAAAAATGCCTAGCCAATCCAGAACGACATAGCGGCGTGCGACGAGGCGGCATTTGATCCTGCTCGAACAGAATATGAACGCGTTTTAGGCTATTATTTGTGCGCAAGAGCTGTTCAACCACTAAAATGAACTCCTGTGTCCTTTTTTATGCATTACATTTTATACCATTGAAACCGCTGGCGACGAGGCTACGCACTCGGCCAGCAAAGTGCGTTCCGTGAACGCACTTCGACCGGAGTACATTCTGCAGCGAGTGACACTCCACTTGCGACGTTTAGATTGGGCAAAGTGCACTTAAACCGAGTGACACTCTCCGTAAGTGCACTTAACTTGCCCGCTTGACAGGGGTATTAGACATGCACGAAGAGAGATTCTTACAGAGAGGAAAAGCGCGCCAACTGTCTCACTTATGGTGGACACCTCGACCACACTCGAGGAGATGGGGCTGAAATGAGAGGTAGACGGGGATGAAAGGAGACGAAAAGGTGCAGAAAACACGGTGTCCTGTGACGCGTGGTGTCTATAACTACAAATTCGGTGTAACACTGTTCACCAGCCACTCTGCCACAGGTGCGTGCGCGATGACCTGCGTGCATCTGTCCTGCTGCGCTAAAGTATTAGCCTGAACTCTATTTATAGGGATGTGAGAATAGCAACCTTTAAAACAGAATCAAATACGCTTTGAATGGTGTCAGAAGCAAATCGAATCAAATATCGAATAGTTTTCGAATATTGAACAGCCTTTCCCCCCAATTAATATAAAAAGAATGTTTATACACCCTAGCATTGATAACGTTGGCGTTTTTTTTTTTTTTTTTTTTTTTTTTTTTTTTTTTTTTGTCAATACATTGCAGGTTACGAAGCATTGTTCATTGGAAGCGCGACTGGAGCACTAGGAACAAGCAAGCAGTTTCCAAGCAGGCACAGGACTCTACAGAGGGTGCAAATGATCGCTAGTAAAGTATATGGCTCCGTGAGCAACGTAGCTTGCTCCACTACGTACGCATAGTTCTCATGTTTTACGCTTAGTTTATGTCTGCGGGGATGAAATGTATCGTGCTATTGCTCCAATTTTGCGTTTAGTTGCACACAGCTGACGTTTGGAAACATTAAAAAGCTATTCGCAAATATATTTAGGCTATAACGAATCGGCTTATAAATGTAGCCGCATCTACAATACCCTCACAACTGTGCCGGTGGACGGCTCTGTTCTCTGTATAGGGAATTACGCGGTAAGAACACAACGGGTACCTAAATATCATCAGGGCAACAGACCTACGCCTCCAAGCGCATAGTTCCTGTAATAAAGTGAACCTTTCTAAACCTCCTTTCCCGTGGTTTGGCACGTCTACTCTGCCTGCTTCTTGTCTATAACAAGGTAGGCCGCTCCTGGATACAGCGTAATGGTAAACTGGGCTGGTGCCGGAGATGACGTGATGAAATGCGGGCCGATCTCGGAGGCATTGTAATCCTCGGTCTAGCGAATCACGTGGGTCGCGTGATGAGGGGGTTTCAGCGTCTTGGCTGGCGGGCACGTAATCGCTAGACGCTGCAAAACGCTCTCCAGATGATGAACGGCAGCTGTGTAGAATTTAATTAGGCAGTAATGTGGAAAGTTGGGCTAGTTGGTGATTAATCATCATACCGTGCTGGTGTAGCAGCGCACTGACAAGGACAAAGTGGAGAGACACAAGAATACACGACACTCGCTGCACTCGCAACTATTTTATTTTAGAAGGAACACTTCATCTTTATGTACCCGTGCACCCTCCAACGTCAACGATGTGCAAGGTCAGATTAACAGCACTTTTACAAAGCATATGCGCGCAAACTCGGTCCTCAAAAATATACCACATATCTTACACGCCGCGCACTCCTATCCTAATCATTGTACCCCTAACACATTCATTTTTACAAATTTAATCTAGTGATGATTAGGATAGGAGTGCACAGTGTGTAAGATATGTTGCCTCTCTTTGATGCCCGAGTGTGCGCGCATATGCTTTGTAAAAGTGCTGTTAATCTGACCTTGCACATCGTTGACGTTGGAGGGTGCACGGGTACATAAAGATGAAGTGTTCCTTCTAAAATAAAATAGTTGCGAGTGCAGCGAGTGTCGTGTATTCTTGTGTCTCTCCACTTTGTCCTTGTCAGTGCGCTGCTACACCAGCACGGTATGATGATTAATTAACCACTTTACGAAAGCTTAGCATTACACACATTCCAATAAGTGCGTTGGAAATGCATTAGATGTAGTTCTAAGAAGTGTTCCATATTTCATAGTTTCCCGTTCGCAGCTTCATTTGTCTACCGTACTACAAGGCAACCCTTACGGGGCAACCCTTGCGACCAAAAAAAGAAAAGAAAAAAAGAAAGAAAGAGAAATGAGAGAGCGTTTCAAACCGTGCAATTATTATATTATAGAAACGCGGAACTGCTGCGTAAAAGTCGATACCATGCGAGCAAACAGTTGCGGCGGCAGCGAGCCTGCCTGTGTTGCGCTCGTTCCATTCCTCGTGCGTAATTCCCCGAGTGGACGGTGTCAAAACGATATGCGTCAGAGAGAAACAATGCCATCATGTAAGATGTACGAGAGGCATGTACACGTTGCGGAAAATTCCCATGTAATTGGGCAAGCCCGTGACCGAACGGAGGCGTTGCATGGCCCCCTTTAAATAGCAAGCTGTACAATCACGGTCGATCGTCTCTGATCTGCATATTAAAAGACACGTCAAACGCAGAAATGCACGTACGATTCAAATTTGAAGACAATGGTGCGGATTAGAGAGCGGAACCGGGGTAACTGATATTCCAGCTAACAAAAAAAAAAAAAGAAGAAGAAGAAGAAAAGGGACTTGGGCAGACCATGTAGTGGGTAAGCCGGATACCCGGTAGTCTTTAAAGGTTACAGAACGGGCGCCAATTGGGAAAGGAAGCTAATATGAAGGCATAAGATGGGGTAAGCTGTCAAATGACATCGACAATTGGATACAGATGAAAGAGGCCTTGGTCCTGCAGGGGAAATAAAAGATGATGTTGATGACCCGACTTGCACAAAATTACAACAAAAATGCTTTAGAAGCCCACTCAAATAAAAGACCTCAAGTGCTACCAAGAACAGTTACTTTCTTTTCGACAAAAGAATTCCATAAGGCTGCCACACAATGCTCTTTTATCGACCAATGAATCACTAAGCCCCGTATAGCAAACGCTGTCAAAATCTCTCTGACGTCATTTAATGCTAGAGAAATAATTTCGAGGTCACCTCGCCACCTGCCTTTCCCGATCACATTCCTCGTGCCCTTCCGTCTGGCTTCCGTCGGGTTTCGGCACTCGAGGCCTTAAGGCATCTGCTGAAGTTCTTAAGGGATTGTGAATTGTGCGACCGACTTTGAACGCTGTAGCGTTCAAGTCGCGTTATTGTGCGAATTTTTCTCACTTAAATTTTTTATTTGTTTCTTCTATCACCTTTTATTCCCTTAACCCCTTTCCCCAGCACAGGGTAGCCAGCCGGTACTGGCTAACGTCCTTGTCTTTCTTTCCCTTTCTTTCTTTCTTTCTCTCTCTCTTTCCTGCCCTTCCATTGTGGCCGCCATGTTTGAGCACTGCCACGGTGAGAAGCTGCGCCCGTGACGTTACCTTCACACTATAACTGCCGCCTATAACTTCTCTCTATAGTACGAATAAATACTCTTTTCATGCTGATATAACTATGATAAAATTTCATGCTGATATAAAATGATAAAATTTCATGCATGATAAATATCAGCACGAAAATACTATTTATTCGCACTATAGAGAAAAGTGATAGGCTGCAGTTATAGTGTGAAGGTAACGTCACGGACGCAGCTTCATATATACGGATAACGTACTTAAGGTGTACATCAGTCTAGCAACACTAACGGGCGACTAAATTCAATCGCAACCTTGGCGACAGCACTTTCGCGGTAATCTCGAAGGTCATGCTTTTGAGTACTGCAAGTGCCGTAAGCGATTGCAGGAGTCCGAAATATACGTCATGGTCGCCATGCGTGGTTTCGATTTAGCATAAATAATATTTTCGGCAGGAGTTCTCTGGTTTGTGCTGCTTTTATCGCGCGTATGAAGAAGGAACTGCGGCCACAATTAAACGGCGACGCTTTTTACTGCGTCGTTATAGGCGCCAAAGCACACGGATCAAATCGTGCGACACGGATCGAAGCGTCCGACGGCTTAGAGGCAGATATTTGAAATTCGAATATCGAGCTCAAACGCGTGCTAGAGAGCTCAGTTATTTTAATTTCTTTATTGCCATATTGGTTCGCCTGCTCTCAGTTACAATTAAAAACTGAGAACCGTTGGATGGTCACGTCATGGCCACTTTAAATAACCTTCTTTATCTCTGGCGCACCTTCTGTACAAGGAGAAGTGCACGCAAATAAATGCGCCTCATCGGAACGTCTAAAACGGCTGCTCCAGTGTTGTCCCAGTCGAACGCACCATCCAAAGCAAACTAGAACGCAACCCGGCCGAGTCAAAGCCCTCGCGCGCCTCATAATCGCGACAGCGCCGACCGATATTACCGCGTCGCACACAGCACACCCTCACATCGGCACGCGAGAACAACTACAGCTCTCAATAACAAACGCGCGCGCGTGCTCTTGAACTTGAAATAGGAAAAGAGGACGGCGCTCCCTGTATACGTATCTCCACCTATATATACTGTCACGCTCGCGCGCGTACTCAATCACTATCTTATCACCGCGATCGTGCACCATTCCCCTACAGGAAACCTAGTTCGGGCCGCGATTTTCCTTCACTATACCTATACCGCCCAGGGTGTATAGGTAAGCCTATCACCGGGAAACCCACCGGGGAAGCCTGTGTGCGGGTACGTATACGGCGTTTGTATGAACAACGCTCTCCGGCCATCTCTGCGCACGTGCATTACCCTGCAAACCGCTACTACGCAGTTCGTCCCCGGGCTGCGCCAAGATGAGGACAGATGTAATCGCAGAGTACTGGAGCGTTCTGCCCCTCGCTCGTGAGGAATTACACGCCACATGCAAAGTAGGCGCACGCATGCATATATGCACTAAAACACAGCGCGGCACGCTCGAAGCGATGAATATAATTAAGAAAGTAAAAGCGAAAGGAAAAAAAAAAAGAAAACACGCAAGAAGAAACGGGCGTCCTTATCGATCCTTCCTTTCGCTAACGTTACGACACGACACGGAGATTACATAAGCATATGTATAGAAAAAGAAAGAAAGTATATAGGCACGAACTCAAGGAAAAAAAGGGGGCCGCGAAGAGCGCGGGTTTAGCGCAGATCAAGGCTAAACGGCTGCGTGCGTCCGAATGCGTCGTCCAGCTTGCGAGCGATTCGAGAAGCTATGCAGCGAAGCGCCGAGCGTGATCTCGTATCTCCCTGGCTGGCGCTACGCGGCTATGCACTCGACGGACACGGCCACAAAAAGTGCTTCGCGCCGCACGGCTATAAAGCTATTTGCAATGTCGACTGCGCAAACTTGCGCCGGGCCCGACCAACAGGAACATCTGCAGTGGGCCATCGTAAGGGCCGATCGCCACGGCCACGCCGAGCGATTCCAATCACCGTTTCGCCATCCGGACTCTAAATGTGGCGCAGTCGCCCCCCCCCCTGCTTTCCTTTCATGGTTTATGGCATTCAGCGAAGGGCACTTTGCCTTTACCTTTTTTGCATCCTATACTTTTGTTAATTATTTCCTTTCGTGTTCTTTTCTCTGTCTCTATCTCTCTCTCTTTATTGCTATCCTTATTTTGCCATATAGACCTTTTTTTTTTTGTTCTGTCTCCTACTATAGATATCGTAAGCAGCAGCCCATTTTTAAGTAAACGGGCTAACGGCAGGCCAGCCGGCCCGTTGTTTATGCAAATGACGAGCAACGCGCGTGTATGCAGTCCTCGCTGGGCTGGCATACCTCGTAAGCAGAGTGTCCCGCAGGCAAGGTCGACCTGACTCGATCGCAGCATGCAGAGTCCAGAAATGCTGCGTCGAACAGCGGTGCCCCCCCCCATTATTTCAGTGCACATACGACGCAGTTAAAACGAAAGAATTTTCTGCTCCACTTTCGGCGTGCAAGGGTGCTGTCTGAGAACTCCGAATGCCTACATATATGTGCTCTGCATCGCATCGCTCTGGGTCATCGGTGTCTGTGTATGCAGGAGCGACATGCAAGAAGTGTTCCTGTATACGGGGAAACGAGGAGAAAGAAAGAAAGAAAGAAAGAAAGAAAGAAAGAAAGAAAGAAAGAAAGAAAGAAAGAAAGAAAGAAAGAATGACCCACACTAAGACAGACTGATCCGGCGTTTGAGATACCACCAGAACATGCATACTGAATTGTGGCGAAGCACCATATAACTCTTTCCTTACTGTAAATTTCTTCGGAGAATGATCCGAAGGTTCCGATTCACCGAAATTCTGCTTAGTTAAATCTGCACGCTAAATAAACGATAAACCGCTGGAGCAATGTACTCAAACAGGTCACGGTGAAATTGTTCGCATTTATTCCTGGTTCAGCCGATAACCACGTTATTACAGGCGCGCTTTAGGCGCGCCTACGCTGAACGTCTTTCTCGGCGATAGAAAGAATGACAGCATCACATATTGATATGCGATCACTCGGGAAGATGCACTGTTATCAGTGCACTTCAATTTTCATAACAGCGAAATGCGAAAACACCCGTGTACTTAGATTTAGGTGCACGTTAAAGAACCCCAGGTGGTCTAAATTTCCGGAGTCCCCCACTACGGCGTGCCTCATAATCAGAACTGGTTTTGGCACGTAAAACCCCATAATTAAATTAATTAGCCAACATCTGCAGCGTCTTCGATTGCGAAGAAACCGTGCCGCATAACGCTAGGATATGTTAGTGCCCGCAGTGTAGCGTGAAAGACCGATCGCTGCAAGCTACCGATCCTTGAGTGACAGACGGCGACACTCGAACATTGGCCCCCCTCGCCGGTCGTCGTGCTCGCAAATTGGTGAATGCAGTGCTTCGTTTTCCACGATTAACTGGTTGCTTTCAGTCAAACCTTTCAACTCAGGCGCAAACTTTCGCCCCTTCCAGAAGTTAATCGAGGATACTCTCTGGCTAAATTTGTCTCGAAATAAAGTATTGGCGCTCCTTAGGCCTTGGCCACGCGCGTGGCAACACTGTCTGGGCTACTTTTGTGGAGGCTACCTTAATTGGATGGTGTATGTATAGTTGTACTGCGTACGTATGAAGGTTTTATACCTACCCGGCCTTCCTTATCCCTCTTACCCCTATCTATCGATAGCTTTCACGTGACGTCACGCACTCACCTTATCACCGTTTTGGGGCACCAACATGGTGACTACGACCACTTCAGTCCAAACCATCTTATTGAAAGCTTTCACGTGACCGTTAGGGACCCAGCTTAATATCGTGTCGGCGCACCAATATGGCGGCTACAATGACGTCAGTGCAAGCCCAAGCCATCTATAGGGTAGCAAACGACGTGCGTCTGGTTGCCCTCAATGCTGAGTGGGTGATTTCTTTGCACGAAGTTGTAAATGCTGGCAAATATTGTGTCGACGGCTTCACCGCGGAAAATTAATTAGTCGTGTTCAAAACATGGCGGCTATGACGTGTTTCCGGCTCCATAATCGCGTCCGGCGGAAACAGTGGGTAAAAGCATTGCCTTCGAGATCCGTTTCTGTTACTCCGAGGACTGGGCCTGGGCGCCTGGATTTGGATATCCCGTATTAAATGCTCAATAATCAAAGGGTTGCGATATGAGGTCACATACAAAAAGTTCCATTTATGACTTCAGCGCCTTTCCAGCCGATGTTAAGTATCGTAGTACAGTAACGTATACCGCTTCTAGCGATATATATATATATATATATATATATATATATATATATTCGATCAAGAGCCGCAGGGTGCGGACCATACACGATGTAGGCTATATGGCTAGCCACAGAAGCTTCGAGCTGCGCTCAGACTGCTACGCACCATGAACGCATTTACACTCGTCGACCAATTTTTCGAACACGGACTACAGTGCTATCTTGTAAGCGGTTTGCCCAGGGAGTTACCCAGCACGACCACATGCGCGTGACACTTAGATGAACTTTTTTTTTTCCCTCAACTTTTCGCACCCCAAAGTGAGGGTGCTGGTTATACACGATGGCGGGCGTTGCACGAGGTAAATACGGTATATATTTTGCGTGAAAAGTAGCGTCTTACAACGTGACAGAAGCTGCCCTTAGTGGGGAATTGTCTTTCTGCCTTCAGTGCCCAGTTGTACCTCTTTTCCTTCTTTCTTTATTATTTTGTTATAGGGAATCATACCGTTTTGTCTGGGTTACCACTTCGCCCTTGAAAAGTGGCAACCTGGAAAAAATAACTCGTTGCGGAAACGCGAGCAAGTACCAACCGGGGTCGCTTCGCAGGCAGCGAGGAGAGGGCGTCGATAAAGACACTTAGAACAAACCAACGCAGCAGCCGTGTAAGATAACGCCGAAGGGCATGTCTGAAAACAATGAGACGTGTCTCGCCTTCGCGCGACGACAACGACCCGCCAATAACAATGGCAGACTATAGCAGGGATCGCGCGCGCGAGAGGTCGAGAAGATCGGAATGCACGACGCACCGCGAGGTGTGTGTGTGTATACTGATGACAGGGACAACACCTGTCCCCTGCAAGAATACGATACGTATAAGACTTGCCGCCGATATCGGCGTCGCGACGAGCGACCGAAGGATAATGAAGGTCGTTCGCGCGCGGCCTGGACCGGAGAGGACAACAACAACGCCGGGCAATTCACCCATGCAGAAGCGATGGGAACGACGAAGCAGCGCCGGACAGCTAATTAAGCCGCTTCGCCAAGCGCGCTCATCGAAAACAAGGAAAGAGAATTAGCAAGGCCGAGCCGCCTGTTTTGGACATATCATCGTTTTCAAGTCTCTATATATACTTGCGTAATATTTTCTCCAGTAGGGGCATAGGAGTGGGCGTGGTCTCCTGTAGAGCCAATGAGACGCGGCGAATCGTAAAAGGGTCAACGCGGTACGATGCGGAGGGAAAGGGGGGGGGGGGGGGAACAAATACCGGTTAAA